>NW_018406777.1:251100-251432 GCF_002113885.1 Mizuhopecten yessoensis | reverse complement strand
GCTCTGATACACTAAACCAGTCATCGCAAACAGCTCTGATACACAACTAGTCATCGCAAACAGCTCTCATACACTAAACCAGTCATCGCAAACAGTTCTGATACACACAACCAGTCACCCCAAACAGCTCTCATACACTAAACCAGGCACCCCAAACAGCTCTCATACACTAAACCAGTCATCGCAAACAGTTCTGATACACACAACCAGTCACCCCAAACAGCTCTCATACACTAAACCAGTCACCTCAAACAGCTCTGATACACACAACCAGTCACCTCAAACAGCTCTGATACACTAAACCAGTCACCCCAAACAGCTCTGATACACTA
>NW_018406777.1:94637-249764 GCF_002113885.1 Mizuhopecten yessoensis | reverse complement strand
ACAACCAGTCACCCCAAAAAGCTCTCATACACTAAACCAGTCATCTCAAACAGCTCCGATACACTTAATCAGTCACCTCAAACATCTCTGATACACTAACCAAGTCACCTCAAACAGCTATGATACACTAAACCAGTCACCCCAAACAGATCTGATACACACAACCAGTTACCCCAAACAGCTATGATACACACAACCAGTCACCCCAAACAGCTCTGATACACAAAACCAGTCACCTCGAACAGCTCTGATACACACAACCAGTCACCCCACAAAGCTTTGATACATTAAACCAGTCACCTCAAACAGCTCTGATACACACAACAAGTCACGAAAACAGCTCTCATACACACAACCAGTCACCTCAAACAGCTATTATACACACAACCAGTCACCTCAAACAGCTCTGATGCACACACCCAGTCACCCCAAACAGCTCTCATATACTATACCAGTCATCGCAAACAGCTCTGATACACACAACCAAAAAGCTCTCATACACTAAACCAGTCATCGCAAGCAGCTCTGATATACACAACCATCAGTCACCTCAAACATCTCTGATACACTATCCCAGTCACCTAAAACAGCTCTGATACACGAAACCAGTCACCTAAAACATCTCTGATACACTAACCCATTCACCTAAAATAGCTCTGATACACCTGACCAGTCATCCCAGTCATCGCAAACAGCTCTGATACACAACTAGTCATCGCAAACAGCTCTCATACACACGACCAGTCACGCCAAACGGCTCTGATACACACAACCAGTCACCCTAAACAGCTCTCATACACAAAACCAGTCACCCCAAACAGCTCTCATATACTATACCAGTCATCGCAAACAGCTCTGATACACAACTAGTCATCGCAAACAGCTCTCATACACTAAACCAGTCATCGCAAGCAGCTCTGATATACACAACCAGTCACCCCAAACAGCTATTATACACACAACCAGTCACCTAAAACAGCTCTGATGCACACAACCAGTCACCGGAAACAGCTCTGATATCCTAAACTAGTCACGTCAAACAGCTATGATACACACAACCAGTCTCCCCAAACAGCTCTGATACACTAAACCATTCACAATAAAACCCAGCTCTGATACACTAAGCAGTCATCGCAAACAGCTCTGATAAATACACCTAATCAGTCACCTAAAATAGCTCTGATACAGTAAACCGGTCATTGCAAACAGCTCTCATACACCAAACCAGTCATCGCAAAAAGCTCTGATACACTTAAACAGTAATCGCAAATATGTATCCACTAAAACTTAATCATTTACCTCAAACAGCTCTGATACACTTTATCCATCACCTCAAACATCTCTGATACACTAACCCATTCACCTAAAATAGCTCTGATACACCTGACCAGTCATCCCAGTCATCGCAAACAGCTCTGATAGATACATTTAATCAGTCACCTAAAACAGCTCTGATACACTAAACCAGTCACCTAAAACATCTCTGATACACTAACCCATTCACCTCAAGCAGATCTGATACACTAAACCAGTCACCTCAAACAGCTCTGATGCACACACCCAGTCACCCCAAACAGCTCTCATATACTATACCAGTCATCGCAAACAGCTCTGATACTCCTGACCAGTCAACTCAAACAGCTCTTATATACTTAACTAGTCACGTCAAACAGCTCTGATATACTAGGCCAGTCACTTCAAACAGCTCTGATACACTACGAAAATCACCTATAACAGCTCTGATACACACAACCAGTCATCCAAACCAGCTCTCATACACTAACTCAGTCACCTCAAACAGCTCTGATACACCTGACCAGTCACCCCAAATAGCTCTGATACACACAACCAGTCACCCTAAACAGCTCTCATACACAAACCCAGTCACCCCAAACAGCTCTCATACACTATACCAGTCATCATGATACACTAAACCAGTCACCCCAAACAGATCTGATACACACAACCAGTTCCCCCAAACAGCTATGATACACACAACCAGTCACCTCATACAGCTATGATACACACAACCAGTCTCCCCACAAAGCTTTGATACATTAAACCAGTCACCTCAACCAGCTCTGATACACCCAACAAGTCACGAAAACAGCTCTCATCCACACAACCAGTCACCTCAAACAGCTCTGATGCACACACCCAGTCACCCCAAACAGCTCTCATACACTACCCAAACAGATCTGATACACACAACCAGTCACAACAAACAGCTCTGATACACACAACCAATCACCCCAAACAGCTATGATACACCCAACCAGTCCCCTCAAACAGCTATTATACACACAACCAGTCACCTAAAACAGCTCTGATGCACACAACCAGTCCCCCCAAACAGCTCTGATACACCTGACCAGTCATCCCAGTCATCGCAAACAGCTCTGATAAATACACCTAATCAGTCACCTAAAATAGCTCTGATACAGTAAACCAGTCATCGCAAACAGCTCTGATGCACACAACCAGTCACCCGAAACAGCTCTGATATACTAAACTAGTCACGTCAAACAGCTCTGATATACTAGGCCAGTCACTTCAAACAGCTCTGATACACTACGAAAATCACCTATAACAGCTCTGATACACACAACCAGTCATCCAAACCAGCTCTCATACACTAACTCAGTCACCTCAAACAGCTCTGATACACTTTATCCATCACCTCAAACATCTCGGATACACTAACCCATTCACCTAAAATAGCTCTGATACACCTGACCAGTCATCCCAGTCATCGCAAACAGCTCTGATACACACAACCAGCCATCGCAAACAGCTCTCATACACACGACCAGTCACGCCAAACGGCTCTGATACACACAACCAGTCACCCCACAAAGCTTTGATACATTAAACCAGTCCCCTCAAACAGCTCTGATACACACAACCAATCACCCCAAACAGCTCTCATATACTAAACAAGTCACGTCAAACAGCTCTGATATACTAGGCCAGTCACTTCAAACAGCTCTGATACACTACGAAAATCACCTATAACAGCTCTGATACACACAACCAGTCATCGCAAACAGCTCTCATACACTAAACCAGTCACCCCAAACAGATCTGATACACACAACCAGTTCCCCCAAACAGCTATGATACACACAACCAGTCACCCCAAACAGCTCTGATACACCTGACCAGTCATCGCAAACAGCTCTGATACACCTGACCAGTCAACTCAAACAGCTCTTATATACTTAACTAGTCACGTCAAACAGCTCTGATATACTAGGCCAGTCACTTCAAACAGCTCTGATACACTACGAAAATCACCTATAACAGCTCTGATACACACAACCAGTCACCCCAAACAGCATTGATATTCTAGACCAGTCACACCAAATAGCTCTGATATACTAGACCAGTCACTTCAAACAGCTCTGATACACTAAATCATTCACAATAAAACCCAGCTCTGATACACTAAACAATTCACCTAAAACAGCTCTGATACACTAAACCAGTCACCCGAAACAGCTCTGATATACTAGATCAGTCACCTCAAACATCTCTGATACACTTTATCAGTCACCCCAAACAGCTCTGATACACTGAACAAGTCACCCCAAACAGCTCTGATACACTTTATCAGTCACCTCAAACAGCTCTGATACTCTTTTATCAGTAACGTTAAACATCTCTGATACTCTTTATCAGTCACGTTAAACACCCCCAATACACCAAGTAAGCCATCTTAAGCTGCTCCAATAAATCAAGGCATTCAGAAAAAAGAAATAAAAAAAAAATCTGTCATTTGAGAAATATATTAGGTTTATCAATAAAATATGTGTCGGGCAATTTAATATTGTTTCCCTCTGTAATGCGTGCCTGGGGATTCACTAATCCGTCACGACGAGACAATCACCGTTGTAGCTTGCCGCGAGATTGGACCATCACCTCAATCCTACACAATTAGCAAGTAGCCTATTTTTCAAATTTCTTTTAATTTCATGTGGTTTTTTTTTATGCAATTGATACCCTTTCTTATTCAGTAGATAGCGACATGACGCAAGGGAGTGGGTTTAATTGGGTTTTAAAAGCAATTACCTTGATGTGCCGTTTCTAATGTTACTTCGGTCATTTTATTCTAACGAAATTTAATAACAAAAAAAAAATGTTCAAGGAAATTCAATATGCTCCCGAGATGTTCAATCCCTTCTCAAATTACCTTTTGAATGTTAGCAAATAAGAAGCTTTGGCTTTTGACAGTTGACATTTATACATTGGATAACAATTTGCAAACCTAAATACCTTAGCATTTTTTTTTAAATGTTCGTAAAAAACTTATTCTTGGAATCGCAACGAAGTTATCATTACATGATCGCAAATTTATACTACCCACACAAATTACTAACTTTACAGTTAATTCCAGTGTGACAGTTTTATTAATCTCCGTGATAGGAATGATGTGTTTGGTCCGTAGCGTTGTATAAACTAATTAACAAATCAATATCAGTGAGGTTGACAGGTCAACAGAGATGCTATTGTTAACTTATCAGACGGCATTGGGGATGGCATACGGGGTTGGCATACGGGGTTGGTGTTTTTGGGAAGGCATTATGCTTTTGACAACTTCATTATTTGTTGATTACTTTTGTATTATTATTATTATTCACGAAATGATACTGACAAATACAAAAGAATGAATTAAATTGGGAAGAATTTGTAAAAAAATTTAAAAGACTTAATAAAAAACACTTTAAAGTTTGATGCGATTAAAATACATTTGAAAATGTGACACAAAGTCTAAAAATTATCTGATGCATGGTACACTTGCAGGTGATGTTTGACAAAAAAATCTACAAATAAATGGTGTAGTGTTAGAAATTAAAAAAAGGTATTTATTGTTATTTAGGGTTAATTAATAAAAGAGTTGTTTTATTGAAGAAGTATAATAGGAAACGATCGCTCGATGTGTTTTAAATTATTTTACAAACAATTAATAACATTCAGACATGCGGTAGAATGGTATTAAATAGTGAGAAATTGGAGTGGGAAATAACAAGTAATCCTAAATAAAAACCGATATTATTAATCCAAAAACACACGAGTTCTCAACAGCCACAACGAAAGAAATGCTATTATGGAATGCAAATGTTGTATTTGGCGCAATGACGCAAGACACCCATATCGATTATATCACTGCTATTCAATGCATTTCAATCTGGCGTAATTTTAATGCGTATTTGTGTTCCTTTGCCTTATTCAGATATTTTTACCAATTTCTTTTTTTATTATTCATAGATTCACACAAGCAGTTTCCAGTTTCTGGACAGACAACTACAGTGGTCTGGACAAGATAATAGGGAAGCGGTTCACAGATATGAATTCGTTTCGTTCAAGGACCCAACGCCTACCAAGTGCACAACATTCACGAGCATCTTTAATCGGATAGGAATTCCGAGAGCCACTTTATATGCCAGAAGATAATTAGATTCCTGCATACTTGTAATGGATAGTCATTTGTCCAACGAACAATACAATACAAATAACATAATCCCAATTGTAAGACATAATTTGAATCACGATTCTAAGGAACAGGTCTGTCGGATTGTTTTGATGTATGGGACTATTGGTGTACATGATAACTACTAGTACCATTGCATGCTGATTTTGTTTATCAAAATGTGACACAAATACTAAAACCTATTTTGATGCATTGGTTACAAAACTCGAATAAATGGTTCAGTGTAAGAAACCAGAAACAAGATAACACCTGTTAATTAATAAAAACAATATTTTATAGAACAAGCATTTTATACTAATTCCTAAAGAGCTTTGGGACAATTTTACTGGTCATCTATAATTAGGAGATAAAAAACTTTTTCTACAACTTCAATGGTTAGATCATAATCAAGTGGAGGTCGATGGTTTGTGATATCGACCCAGTGATGTCTGACTCTAGAAACAGCAGGTCAATATTTTCTTTATGACGTCATTTCAATTAACATCATACTGTTCACTGCCAAATATATAGTATCAACCTCCTACAGGTTTTCATAGTTTCATCTTTTTTAGTGATTAAACATTATTAAACATCTAATACAAAAACTAAGTACTTTTATTTCGACTTCATTTCGGTTAATATCGTTATCTTAGGCACATATAACCACATATTCACCCAACCAAGGTCCATAACTGATAACTATCACAAATGAACTCTTACATATTTTGTATATTTTGTTCCAATGAACAAAAGTATAACTTTTTATTTTTAAAAGTCAATTTGCAAATTCCATATCCCACAAATCTGTTCAATTGGTGGAAGAAATGTTTATTTGTTTAAATACAGAATTATAGTCTCATCAGTGTTACCATAATTTCCCATATAATCGGCTGAAATATTCAGTATTTACATAAAATGCATGATCAATACATATAATATTTACATTTGCATGGCATTGTCACTATATAGCCTCTTTTAAAGCTGTGTCGTTGATGGGACTTTAATTAGCATGCATCACGAGACAAAATTCTTAGCGTATTAATACAACACTGACCGGTACTACAATATCCAATATAAATAAACATGACGACTGCTGAAATATCGCTGGGCATTGTGAGAGTTGACAATGCCATTGTAAATTTATGTGCAAAATAAAAAATAAAATAAAAAACATTTTTTTTACAACGAAAAGAAGACCAATATCTGCAATATCGTACAAAATGCACATTGGTTGAAATCACCAATGCCGACAATGGAAACAATTTTAACGCTCATGCAATTTATCAGAAATATCGTCTGTTACACTGCACTGATCAACAGGGTTTCGTTACAAATGTCTGAAATACACATATTATAGACCTACTGACACATATGTTACAGACCTACTGATATGAGTCACACCACACATAAACATTCCAGACATTTGTAACGAACCTGTGATCCGTCGCAAGATCACTCACTTCAAACGCCATCGTTCACGCGTCTCGCATCCACCATTCCTCAGTTTCTGACGACATGTTAAATAACGAGGATGTTATAGAATCTACCGACTGTTGTCAGGTTCCCATACAATCAACAAATACATTCACGCCTGGATTCTTCACAAAATTAGCAAAGAGAAAAGTTCGAATTAACTTCCAAAAATAACTCCCTCGTGGAGGGCAAGGTCGGATTTACGGTGTTCATTGTATTTGTCCATGCGCGAAATTTGTTCCGTGGAAAAATCGAAACAATTTCAAATATTACTTTCAGCTCAGAGTTCTATTGATAAACTTAAATCACCATATAGACATATCATACGCTAGCGCGCATTATGTTGTTTGCTTGCAAAGCTGTGTCATTCAAATAGATCATAAATACCATACAAAAACAGTTCAATGCTTAATTATTCACGTGTTTTGAAGATACATGAATGGGCATAACTTTCAATTAGGATTGCAAAATAGCCCCAAATAAGCCCTGCTTGCCTACTTTGTAAGTTGATTCTTTTTATTTTGTGAAAAGCAAGACTGATCATGTTTGAAACTTAAACGCAGATGCTTTCTTTTACATAAGCAGTCATAAACATGTTGTTCATACTAGCGATCTTAAAAACGGAACAAAAGTAGTTTTCTTCAATTTGATGATGCTATTTAGTCATATTTATAGCCGAGTAATTTTGTTCAAAACAATTGTTTCGATAAAGACGTTTGCATAATATTAAGCGCATTAGTCAGCTTTGCATTACATTCAATTTTCTTACACAGGATATTGAATTTCAAAGTTTGTCAAATAAGTGATTTGGATTAATTTCGAAATCTTAAACTTTCTAATGTTGATTTTGAACGACTTCATCTGATATAATATAACTATTTATCATTCTGAAAAAAAATCTAGATTGATATTAAATCGTAGATCGACTGAAGTCGATCCTCTTTTCTACTTTCAATAACGGAAATCACCTTCCAATTTACTGCTTCAAAGGAAAATATATTCGAGAATTGTTCTTGTCAATTAGTGTGTACTATTCAAGTTGGAATGTTTCATGTACTTTTATAAAATTATATCCGTTCTGCATCATAACGTCACTGCACCATTGTGACTACCCAATACTCGTTGTCGTGCACCAGCGTTTTGTTATTGATCTTGATATCGTTCTCTGCCGTGTAATGCATATTGATCGTCTTAACCAATCTGGTTATGTTTCTAAAAATCATTGTTTGTCATTGTTGAAAACTCATTGATGAAGGATGTAAATTATCGTTTAGATAGATACAGAAATATTTCCACAGAAATTTAAGTATAAAATTATTTCAATTACATATAGCTACCTACTTTACCATTGTATTGTTTATATTTATTCTTTATTAACCCAGCAAATGGCCCAAGGAGAACTGCCAGAGTCGGGAGCCCTTGGGTCAATTCCTCTTAACAAATTGTTTCTACTAGATGGCGGGCTTCCATACAACCCACTCACTGTCATGCACTATCAGCTTATAATTTATTTTACGTCATGATTTTATCTTTTATTTTGATGTTATTCATTACAATTTCTTGTTGAATTTATGATATACGACTTACTTCTGCTTTTCACCTTCCCCTTGCTCACCAGTACTCCAGCTCCTCGCTATCAACACCTACGTTATTATGATTATTCCAGGGTAATAACATTATGATAAAGTTTACCTATGCAGTGGTTTAAATCAATAAATACTTTGCTTCAAAACATTTTGGAAGGCGTTTATTATTAATCAGATACAATGTATGTTTTAAAATATTATTAAGTACATATGTGATGGAGCACCTAATTAAGTACCATGCGCCATACATTTAACTTTAAATACAGTTGACGTGTTATTGTCATTATGGCGATTAAACTCTCCTTGTAGAATATACCAGTTGTTTAGTGGTAAGATCTACATTGTTTCCGGTTAATCTTAAACTTGATAGGGAGAATTACGCCTGAAAAAAGGTAGGTTCAGGACGGGTTGTTATCCTGTGTATATTGTATAAGACTATACATACAATATTACTGAAGTACCAGTCTGTCTACTCTGCTGTTTTGTGTATATTTGTCTATAGTAAATAACTGAGGCATAAATACACACCTTAGTAGTTCAATATGCTGATTTATAAATTTCGATGATAGTGTGAATGTGAATAACGTTTATATGTTTTATATATAAACTCGTATATATTGTACTTTATGTTGATTTGTCTAACTTTTTGACAATAAGTTGTTTATTACCATGTCTTTTAATAGTGTTAATTCATCACGATAGTATTGGCAAGGACTGGGATACCAATGAATATATATAAATTCGTGATACAAAAAAAGTGTTCAGATTTCCGGAAGTCTAACGATGCTTAAGTGGCCAAATGTCGTTAGGATCAAGATTCGATAAATTGTAATCTTTGGAAACTAAACAAACCAAATCTAAAGGCGATCCAAATGAAGACAGAGGGTGAAGTGACACATTTAAATTGAGTTTGATTATTTTACCGACAATGCAGAACAAGTTCCTGCCTTTCTGAGGATCTCAAGTGCTACCATTCCAACCCCGATACCATTAGATTTTACTGTTAATTTGTATGGATGTGAATGCAGAAGAGCAGTCATGTGTCAATTTGTACGGAAGCTGAGTCCTCACAAGTTCTTGAAGGTCCTGACGTTCTCCAATCTCTCCGGAAGTTAGCATTTTTAACGCTGATGTCTGCTAAGCAGTACTTAAACTCGTTGATTGAACTTTCCTGTTATTCTGTTGGTATTATAATTGATGGAAATAAGAAGGTTGAACAGCAAATCGTCACATAGTATGAAATGTTTAGGGGCAAACGAATGAAGTGAATACACTCTGTGACGGTTACCACAAGAGGAGCGGGGAACGATTACCATTCTGATACATTTAATTCCCCCTTCAATATTGATTTTTTCTTTTGTGTGTGTTGTTTTGTTCATTTCACTCTCCCCAGTCGACCTACGTTTTTGTCCTTTGTATGTCGATGGCTCTTCTTTTTTTGTTTTTGATTTTTAATTTTATCCCATGGAAAAGAACGTTGCCAGTAAATATTGCATCGTATGATGTTCAGCCACAGTCAATGCTGTAGGCTATATTGTGAAACACCTGCTTCTCTGTGGTTTCTTTAAGCGTTCTTATTACGTTGGTTTCCGTTCCCTATAGATAGACTTAGATATTGACATACTTTGGTTGAATATGTCATATTACTGTATGACAAATAATTGTAAAGATGCCTCTATGTTCGTATTTTTTCGTGGTAAGAAAAAACAAATTTACGCTTCCGTTATTTCTAACTATTTCTATGTATTTTCTATGTTCATTGCAATACCGCTTAGTTTAGAATGCGCGATTCGTATGTTATTCTGATCTTAATGAAAATTAAATCATCAAGTCAACGCAATCCGTTATGAATTTAAGGTGTCAAATTTTGAAAAGGAATGGGGGTGGGGGGAATGCATGTTTTAAAGAAAATTCCAAAGGTTGGGGTGATAAGGAGGAGTTCGAGAGGCTCATTTAGCTAAAAAAAATCCTTCTGAATCCGTCATTGTCATCTATAGTTCAAGTCACTCGAACAAGAAGCTCACGAATCTGTAATGGAATCTAGCTTGCACGACCGGGCTTCCCTTTGTCAGAACGAATCGTTTACGTAACTTCCATAATGGCATTAAGAATCCACTACCGGCCTGTGACAACTATCCGAATGGAAATAGGCGGAGGGCACACACACACACACACACACACACACACACACACACACACTAGATCATGTTGTAATGAAGGTCCCCGTATATCGTCAGACATAATCGTACTTGTAACGGCATACAGCCCCAAGCACAATATTGTACATGAGATGGAAATAACATTAGGTTGATAGGGTGACACGCAGATATTGTGAAGATTTTAGGATTCAACACCCGGAGCAGCAGGCACTAATGCTTTTGGTTTTAAAAAATACGTTTGAAGGTTTGATCAACACGTATTGTGCTTTTTTATTCAAAGCATTTAGGATGTTATAGGAGATAGGAAAATGGGTGGAAATGGAACAATATTCTATCGAATCCGCTAAAATTTATGCTGCAATGTATCACAATAATTTTCTATAACTTAAGACAGTTTCATTTCAAAACAGTATTAAAATGTGAACAAAACGTATAACACTAGGATAATAATTTTATGATTTAAATTATGAAAAAAGTATTGAAACTAATTCAATTTCAACAGTTCTGTTCCCCTTTATTTATCACCTGACAATAGCCATGACAATTTTTTTTTAGAAAATCCCTAATTATTGCCAAGATTATATCTAAATTTGTAAGCGAGGGATGTCATATTTTACGGCTGATATCATTTGATACAAATCAAGGGTATCGTCAGGAAAAAGAGTAATGAGACAAGGACTGCCTGTGACCCCATTTGAGACAATACTATTTACCTCCACCTTAGGAACCATAACCCGTTACCTCAGCCTAAAATTTAACATATGGCCAAATTCCTGAATCAATGTTTTGTTACAATCAATATATATTATATCCGACCATAACACAAACAATGCTCTTCTTTTTATAAAAAATGACCGCAATATCCCATGTTTATTGATTCCATTACGCGAAATGGTCTATATTACGTGATAGACATAACCTAAATTATAAAACGTCTCCTGAATATATACAGGCGACAATCAGTTTTTATCTCTCAGGCCGAAGATGATCTACCTGGACCTTTGATAAGCATTTTCGAATTCTACTCAGCTTTTGCTCAGTTTGATGCTAATGATAATTGCTATATTGAACATATACACTTGTATCAAACTATGCAACCTCGAGTCCTACATATACTTCTATGCTGATTCCAGGTTTGTGTCCCTGAGCTCAGCATTTTCTTACAAAGTGTGACAACACGTAAGAGGAGACCCATTCATGTCTTTCATTAATTATTCCTAGATATACACCATGTTTTAGTACACGTTAATAAGACGCATTACCTTATGAGAAGTTCTTTTTACACAACCAATAACATTTTCTATGTGACGTTTCGATGACTAGTACGATATGGACACTGTCACCTTCACCAGATAAATGACATGAAGCGTATGCACACAAAGGTGTAAAATGTGTTCGAGTTGTCCATAAAATCGATGTCGATTTCGGCTACGCTGGAAAAGTATGTACAATAGTTGTTATACATGTACCGAAATGACTCTATTCAGCTACGCTTTGTTAACACAGATGTGCGATTTAGATCTGGCCCACTGCGGCGTTTCCAGATGGCTTCCGTTATCTGCCGCTTAAACAGATTGCTCTCTCTGTCAAAAATAAAAATGCTTTTGGTTATTTTAATAAATCCCAATGTATGCTTTGATATATGATAAATGTTAACTGATATTTATTTGTATTTACATGGCAATCTCATTAGAACATACCTTTTTACATTGTCTAGACGATGCCAATTTATTTGAAAACTACTCAAGTGTCACAAGTGTCAAGTTGGGTTGTACACAAAGGTTAAGGTAAAATTGATTGCCATTTCAAAGCTTGATGTAACAGGAAAATAGAAATTTTATCAGATTCAAAAAAGGTTACGCAGAAAAATTCAGGTTTTGATTGATCTTTAAGAACATTTCCTGTGAGACATTGATTTTTCCATTATGAGTTTCTGGTTAAATGTAACTAGCACTGAAAACTCTATAGCGTGCTGAATTCGTTTGGATATCACCATTTCCATGGTAAATACATCAAAGACTCCTTTAACTCTACCACATGCAGTGGTATCTGCCTGAACGTCTAGATCAAAGGGATACAATAACATCGGGATTGATGCTGTATGCCATGTCTAATGTTACAGTGAATTATCGACTTATGCAAGGACTATCATGCACAGACAAATTGTGATTTAGTAAGTTTAATTCGAATATATTATTTTAATATACACACGTACAATTGTAAACTATCCATATCATGGGTATCTGAGGCATTTTGAAATCCAAAATATGCCAATCGTATTTTCAAAACTTTAACTTAATGAGTTTATTACGGTATTTTCTCTTCTTTTCACGACAAATTTTATTCATCGATTTTCTTGATTATAAAGTTCACAAATGTCAGTATCCTGTGAATGCATTAGAATTTTCTGAAGACAAAAAAGGTTAAACATCTTCCTGTAGATAAAGACAATTATGCTGACGGTCAATGTCGGGTAGTCGCTGTTCTTCAGTTTGCATTTTGAAAGAAGAAAAATAACTTATAAGAGAAACATGAGCAAGTACAATTTTGAAAACAAAATCTACATGCCATTCGCAAAATAAAAACCTCGTTTGATGGTGTTTCTCGTCCACAAAACGACAAAGATCATATAATTGCTGTGTTCACAGTTGATTGGATCACCCAATTATGTCACAGTTCAAACTTATATGGAGTTTCAGCTTGAGGTAAAATTCCAGAGTCTGCAAAATAAAATATGTCTCCTTAAACTCATATACTAATCCTAAATAGTGTAATAATGTTTAGTCTTGATGTAAGTGTGAAAAAACCCTTTGGATTGACATTGTTTTTGCACAATTACATCTCATAAAAGATAAATTATCTTTTGTATGGACATTTAAATATTCCCTCTGATGGCGTCGCGTAAATTTGTAAGAATTACACATTTAACTTTACCATTTCATGGTAAAAACAATTACACTGTACCAAGAAAAAGATCTTAAAAGAACCATTCCAGTTTTTCATTTGTTCATACGCTATCAACGTAATATTTTATGGAAGCAGCAAATCAAGTGTATAACAGCCGTTCCGTGTACGTTTATCTCGTGTATCCATTTCCATGATTGTAAGGGCGACTGAAGTTTCCTACAGAGTCGAGTTTATTTAAATTTTGTAGTGTGAAAACTATCACTTATTTTCTGCACGTACTGTTATAATTGGAGTGTTTATTCCGAAAGTTATCCCGTACCTTGTCTGGTACACATACCTTTAACAGTGTTGCCCTTTGTGCACCTATTCTATTACTGTTATTTCTTGTGTATTGCGCGGGCGCACCTTAAAAGATCACGTTTGGGAAATACAGTCTGCAGATTTCACCTCTGATAGACTGCCCAATGACTATTATACGCATGAGTACCAGGTTAACTTCCAATGCCAGGTAAATGTAGATCCCACTTGTACTTATCTGGATATATGATAATGTAAGTATTCGAAGCTTTCTATTTAGATGTACAATGTCCTTGAGAGTGTTTTGTGATTAAATATTATTTTTGATATACCAACATCTCGATTCATTATTCTGATGTCGATAGAAATGGCATGGCGACTCGTAGTACATATAATTACTTAGTACTCCACATAGACGATATAGTATAGTGTCGGTACAATGTTATAACTAACTTTCTATGCATATGTTCCAAGATAAAACTTAATAATTTCTGTATGTTTTGTATTTTCTATGTTTATAATTGTAGACGGATACGATTTTAGGAAGGGAAAACTATAAAATAGCCCTTACTTTTATTTCTTAGATTTTTAGAAACATTTTGTAATATAGCCGGTTTAAACAGACAGCCAGCATTTTTAAATTTTAAACATTTATAGTGAATCATAGTTGACTTTATTGTTTTATGGGATGTTTCACAACCTCGTTCTAGTATTGATGCATTGATAGCCCCTCTGAAATTAATAAAAAAAATAAGAAAGTTTTGCTCAGTCATTGGGAATATCTCATCGACATATCACAGTCAAAATACTTCCAAAAGCAACGGAAACATAACAGATGGTGAGTGGACTTTTTTCTTTTTCAACCTCTGTTTTTAAATCTAACGTTAGATCGTCCCGTCACCCTTGTTAAACACCATGATCATATATCATTTGCAGAACAGACTATGTAATAAGCTGCCATCAGTCTAATTTTTTTCACTTTGAAAACGTAATGTATACATAATTTCAATCTGGTTATAGGTTTCAAATTTGAAAGAATTTCAGTTCTATTGCTATGACATTTATAATTTGATTGTAATTCAATGGTGGTGTATGATACATTCTTTTAATTACACTCGCAGTATCTGATCCTATTTCACGACCATCAACAATATTAACTCAGTATCTATTTCTTTTGATAATATGTGAAGCATAACATGTGGTTATAGAATCGTAAACATATTCTTTTTGTTTTATGATTTTTTTATTTATCATAATCATTATTTTGTTTTAATTGAATGAATATTTTATATAAAAACTAAAAACTCCTCAGGTAAACCAAAAAAGAACAGCAGGTCTACAAATCGGAAACCTAAGTTACACCACAACGAAAGGAACGTCATTAACTCTTTATTCCCCACCCTATACCTTCAGATAAAGCGTTAAGGAATATAGGAACTCTGGGACAAAGTAAGTTTATGACTCTACTGTAACCCAACAAGTATGTTGTAACTGTGTTTTGCAACGATGTTTTTGTAGTAGCTTTTTATGTGTTTTGTTAGATGTGATATTAATTTTGGAAATGAGATCGGATCTTACTGATGTTAGCACCCAACGACTCCCGCGAGATATATAAACTGGTAAATAAATATCATCCTGAATAAACTAAATAGAATGATTGATTTCTTCATACATTCTGCACCTCTTATAAACTTACTTCATGGTGAAATTAAGTGTACTTATAGTTTATAGAAGTATTGAATAATTCAGTTGCACGGGCAAAGCCCTACATAAAAAGCGCGTGGAATTGTGACCTTGACCTTGTAATTATATTAAAATAGTAAACAGATATTGCATTATAGCATTAATTAACGAATACTGCTTATCAAACTAATGCAAAAGTAGAAAACTAGGTACTCAATAACAATTTACTCCCGTACATCTCTCAATCTACCGTAAAAGACTAGTTTTACCCAGCAAACATTTACTGTACCACAGAAAAAATTCTCAGAAAACACCATGTTAATTAACCATTGGGTATTGGCTATAAACGGCCGTTATGACAACCCCGTTTCCTATATATTAAAATAATGGAATTATTTTATTGTTTAAGCTCCATTGGCGTGGCAGGAACATAGATGATTAATTCATCTGGTAGTAAACAAAAGTAGAATGAGTAGAGAAGACAAAGACAAACACACCTCCTACGATGTGCTAATGACACGGTAAGCCTAATCAGACTCAAAATCTGCACGAAACAAATAAAAAAATCACCTTACCTAGCAGAAAGTCACAAGAATTGCAAATATGTCTTACTCAACATGTCTTAATCTTTTATAGTGTTTCATGACAGCCCCATGTTTATCTTGATCAAATAAGCACGACATCAACATGTTTTGTATCTGCCCTCGTCGAAAGAAAAATGTCAGTGGGATTTTATGATCCTTAGTCACGTGATACGCAAAGATATCGCGTTTGGAAAAGCAATAATAATTACAGGTGATACATGTGTATGACCAGAAAACATTCTACAAAATGTATTTATTGAGTAAGGTAATTGCATGAATAGTTCCTCCTCTTGTCGATCCTATCACCATTCATTCAGACAAAGCATCCTCATCAAGTCACAATTAACAGAAATATCCACTGTATCAATTAATATTTTCAGCATTTGTTGTAGAATAGTTATATTGATTTACCGGTCGGCCATAGTTTGCCTAAAATCACTGAATATTGATCATGGTGTTATTACAGAGAGGGCTAGAAATGAAACATGCAACAAAGAAAGACAACAAGTTTCCTATACTTTATAGCGTTACGATACAGTTATATGCAACGCCAGCTAATAAAATACTGTAAGCATGTTATCAAGGAATAAGATGATTTTAATCCAGTTATACCTTACATGTAAACATAAACGTTATACGTTTGTCAATAATGCTTTTCAGTAGAGATTTATCATGACACGCTTTGTTCCTTAAAGTCGATGCCAAACATTAAGAACATATCGTGCTGGCGGTAATGGTGTCACGAATCGTCGCATGTTAGGGTAATTTAGACGATTTCGAAATGTTTCATTACACTTAACGTTCCAAGAGTTTTATTGCTTACTTGCGGTTCTTAAAGACTTATTTACGACCAGACTTTAAAAAAAGCGATCTAACGTATAAAGTATTTATTTAACACATGTATGGTAGACTACATGTTAAATACTTTCCCTTGTATGGTTGCGTTTTATTCCGCTATTTTGCTCTACCACGTTTCCTTTCCTTTCCCATGTACTCATTGACACGCTTATCCCATACAGATAGTGTGGGAGATTGTTAACGTGCTACATCCGTCCGCGACTAGTATGGGATACCTTGCAAAGGTGGGGGCCTTCGTCTATATTCTCTGCTCTTACAGACGCTCAAGACATCAAACGTGATTGTCAAACATGTTTACTTTATCTTTTTCTGTCTCTACGCTATTGATATTGTTTCCGTGGTAACCGTCGTATTGATTGTATTGCAGTATTAATGTTTGGAAACTCCAAGCAAAGAATAAGATTTTCTCATGACTGTTTGTGCCATGTTTAGGCATATACTATTATTGCTATTCGATAACTGGTCTTAAAAGATACATTGTATTCGATAATCATTGTTATTTTTGAACGGGTACTAGTCACTGCACCCTGGCTCTTGGATAATAAACTGAGGCCCACATTGGAATTGTTGATAATATATATATCATGACAATAAATCCACCATACGTAAAATATATTGACTACTTATAAATGTACCAGTATGTAAATACGCATTTGGAAGAGGCACTGGACAATACACTATATCAAATAATGGAACTTAATCTGGATCTGCATTCTGTACCCATTCAGCAGGATCCTACAAATAGTTGATTTTAAGTAAATCACTGTCATGACAATAAATAAGCCAAAATCGCATACAGGTTTATTCTATATACAGACCACCAGCGATCGGTCAGGCTTTCTGTTTTTGTGCAGCTGATTCGACGGTCATTTGACTTGGTAAAGCAAGTTTGTCTGTCAAATTATTTTACGGCTAGTGCCTCCTTCCCGATAAAACGCCATGGCTGGATGTGTTAGGGGGCTACTATATCTATAAACCAGTCAGTATATCCTTAGGAGAGCTATATATAGTCTTGGTTGGTTGAAAATTATTTATACAATACATTAACAAAAAACACTCTTGGTTAATACTGGCCAGCACACATCAAGCATGGTTTCATATGATAAACTTAGATATTTATTTCAGACTCAGGGTAACACTTGTTATATAAACAATCAGTAGTCCTATGACCTGGCAAGATGGACGGTACATTGTACTTATACTATTCCGAGAGATTCACGGTACATAACCGGTGGTCTCATTGACGAGATACGAAATAATTGAATGGCTGCACCCATTGAAAAACATATCTCTATTTATTGTTTTCATTCGTGTTGGTGTTGTCTTCTTAAGTACCTCTCGTAAGCCCGTTACCAAAATTATGTAAACGTGAGCAGGGGTCTCCCTGTAACGGTCCCCATGTTTATATGTTACATCTACACGGCTTTCTTTAAAAGACTGATGTTCTTACTGGTCTTAAGATGTACATATGCTTATCTGTATGTGATGATGTTAGGACCTATAGAGATTGATCTGTATTATCTAAGCTGAACCAAATTATTATGTGCCGGAGATCCACTCACCTGAGTATACCATACATATGAACTTCTATCAAATAGCGTTAGCCATTATGTTAATGCTACAGCGCCAGACAATATGTATTGACTCTCTATCTAAATAACGTGGAAAATCGAAAGTGTAAACTATACAAAATCATTTTCTGTAATTGCATGTTACTACCTCATTAGACATATTGTGATAACACGATTTGTGTTTGTCAGATATGTACCGCCATATTGAAATAACACGACTTGAGTTTGCGGGGATGTACCGCCATACTGTGGTAATACGACTTGTATTTGTCAGATATGTACCGCCATTTTGTGATTACAGGACTTTTGTGTGTCAGAGATGTGCAGTCATATTGTGAAAGGAAGACTTGTGTGTTTGACAGAGATAGCCACAATTCGTAATTACCAAAATATTTTAATATCTTGAAAATGTCAGGGACATCTAGATTTCATTTAGCGCCTTACATGTTTGTCCAATTAAATATGGTGGCGTTGTATGTATAGGCGATTTAAAAGATAAGTTGATATATTTTTTTTAATATACCTTCGTTTGCTTAATTAAACGAACAGGTCAATAGCATGCTCTGTCTACATCCATATATATTTCTCACCTATTCATGTTCTTATCGGGACCATTAGAAGATAAACAAGACGTTCTGTATCTCACGACATGATCTTGGTTTGTTCTTCCATGTCCTCTCATCAGCGTGACCCATCAACCAGACACATTTATCTGACTGAAGATCAACCACAGGTATCTACAAAACACCGCCCTATTAGCAGAATAGATCAGTGAAAAACCCAATACAAATGGTCATCGCTACAAATAACATCATATTAATATTAGTCACTTCAGAGGTAACCCTATGTCTGAGTTGTCACAGTTTGTTAAAGTTGATTGAAGCAAGAAATGTAATGACCCATTGCAAATGCTGGCAAACTGATAAAGCCCTGCATTATCATTTTTGTTTTGTTTTGAATGTTGGTTTGCTAATCAGTTATAGTTAACCATTTGTTTAAGCATTCGTTACTTATATTTACACTTAAGAAGTTTTTATGTTTAATTTATTATTTCACACTCCTCATATATAAGTTCGTTCAGTTGTTGAACCACCAAGACAATGTTATCACAATCAGATTGTGACATCACAATAGTGGTCATCTGACTTACATTGTGATGTACTGGTAGCCTTACAACACGTATTGTGTTATAAATATATTGCAGCGGAGATATATATATACAGATAACTATTCCATCAACTTGGTCAACATAGCTGTTTTGTCGACTCTTCGTAATTGTGATGTCATTCATGGTCGTAATTGTGACGTCAATTTTACGACCATGTCTATTGCGAAAAGCACTTTACTAAAAAACACGACAATCGTATGCAAATAAACATTGTTGTTGAACGACATATTTACAACTGGGCCGCGTAAATTAATATATCATTAAATCAAATCAAAATTTGTTTTTCACTGGCAATCAGACAATGTTTTTGATAGTGAAAGCAGTCAAAATATGTTGGATTCGACCATGGGCCTGCATTGTAAGTAGAGCGGGGTCCAGCTTCTTTCTAGTTTCTATCTTTCTGTCATTGGTCGCTGAAATACCAGAAAGAAAACACTCTGAAAACTATATGACTAGTTGTTTTTATTCCAGTGTAATTTAGCATTTCATGTAAAATGGGGTTTAGATTTAATTTAGGATATCAAAACTCTGTCTCGAATGTGAGGTACATTAGGATTTCACTTCCCTGCCTACATTATGTTTTATTGCTGTCTCTAGCCTTATGACTCCTTTGGGTCTGGAATTTCAATGTCTAGTTTGAGCGTGTTTTGACTGGGAGTCGAATACCTCAGCTATACGAGTGATATATTATTCTATACTTGTGTTGTAATGTTGTTATCCATTCTGTAAGTGGACCCTTGGGTCTGTTGAATTGGAAATAAAAAAATAAAAAAAGATAGGCACATGATGATAAAATACCCTGTGATGTCGAAATCACTTACCATTCCGGGTTTCCAGGAGCCGTCTCCGTGTCGACTTTGGTTCATTATGTTATTCTTGACATAACCTCGGTCCTGTTTTTGTAACTTCTCATCGACTTGGAGTTCACATTTTTGTTTATTGACATTGGTGTTTATTTTGTCGTTGTGATTGACACTGTTGTTTATATTTAAGCGAAGTTATATATTGTCCTGAAATTTAGACCCTATGATATATATAGTGTCCTTGTGTGATGACGCTGAGCTGTATTTTGTCATGGTTTGTTTACTCTTTGGTATATTTTGTCCTTGTGTATTGACGTTGTGCTATATATTGTCCTGTTTTCTATACTGTCGCTATGGTATATTGCTTGCTATTTGACTACTTAGTATATATATGTTTACATTCCAATAAATAATTGCCCCGAACGCCTTTGGGCCATAAAACAAAACAAAAAATCTAGTGAATAAAGACAAAAAGTTTCTTCTTACAAGGGAGATAATTTGCTTTAGTGTGTCATTTGGATTATACGCTTTATGTCTCAAGAAAAACAGATATAAACATGCTAAATCCAATTAAAAATATCCATATATATGTACAACGTAAAAGGTGTCACCCAGTTCACTCAGCAAATAGCCAGCCGCAGTGTCCTCGACACAACACGATATGGTTACAAAGGTGGTGTACTTTTCATCCAAATCACCTTGATATATGAGAACATATATGGAGACTCAATTATAGAATGCGTTCTGCTGCATAATTCTTCTGTGTAGTGGTGAAATGAGTTTTGCCAGTGGCCATGTAACGCTCGTTCTCCAATTCTAAGGAAATCGGGAATATGTCTATCTTACGACATAATATCTTACTGTGTAGACTCTTAAGGAACACAGAATTAAAGTAAAAACATTTAATGATCCATAAAGATAGACAATAGATAAAAAATGTTTCCCGGATTTTGGTAGATAAATCTGGCATCCTCTTTGCTTTCTTTTAAGCGTAAGATTGTTGTGCAAAGTAGACAAGAAGTCAATGTTACCATGTGATTTTTCATAAATTGGATTCTAAAAGGGTTCCATGTGTCAGTTAAGTAAAAATCCATATCCTGTACATCTGAAGAAGTTGGAGGAGTTACACTTGTACTAACCTATTTTGAAATACAGGGAAAATCTAAACTATTATATCATATTTTATTTAAAAAATAATAATAAAGCTGATAAATCGGTAAAAATAATAAAATAAAAATAAACTTGGTACAGTTGGATGCAAATAATTACTTTAATTTGCGAAACTACGCTCAAATTATAGATAATGACAGGAACCGACGTAATCTATATGAAAGCTTGGTTTCTCATTCCTTTAATTTGATTCATTTTAATACGCCGTAAACCGAATCTGTAAGGAGCAATTAGGTACACTAATAGCACCGCGTCTTTAGTCGAGAGCGTTCTTGGCGAACAGCAATTTGAAAACCGTACTGCATAACATACCACGACAGTGATATTATACAGTTTTAGTTCGCAACATTGCCGACTGTTTGGTTGGTTGTGATTAAACGCTATTCAGCACTAAGGTAATATTTAGACGGGTGTCCAAGGCGACGACACCAAAATACCATATATATTACAGGAGTCAGCGATATTTCATATTTGCCAAACACATTTTCTTAAAGTCCACATATGACTGTTAAATACCAGTTTCTAAAAGGAGGCTTTCATAAAAAAACTCGTCAATTTATCGACACAACCGTAAACTGATTGAAAGTTTGAGACAACCATGCTTTTTAATATATATTTAACAAGCAATATTTTTCATAGATAATCTCAAATTTTTCAAATATTACAAAATCAAATAACTTTACTATTTCTTTTAGGGTGTAAATATGTAAATATGTAAATAACCGGAACTAGGTACATGTAGATAGCTATGGTACAATGTATCACAATAAACAGCTTATTAAACCCAATGCTTAGATATCCGAAAAGCAGTGATTTAGCACCGTCGATAAATGCAAATTCAAACATCTTCTTCAATCTAAACACACATATTTATATATAATTTAAAAATTGTGTACAACCTACATAGCCGCTAACAAGGTTATATAGAAACTACCCTGCAAATCATTTAAAGATCTATTTTGAAGTTTGGTTGGGAATTTGATTTTTAATATAGTGATAGCTAGTTAATAAAAAATGTATCTTAATAAAGCTGATTGTTGAAATAAACAAAGCTGACGTCTGTCGGTTACAGTATGGTGTTATTAGAGGGATTCGATCAAAGCAGGAATGTTTTAAAAACTGTAAAGTTCTAAAAATGTCCATCCAATATGTATAGGAGTGTTATGCAGCCATTAACAGGAGTAATCTTAAAATACGGTGAACTTCAATTATTTATCTGCTGTATTGTAAACTTTTAAAATCCACTTTACTGTTAATTAATTTTATTTTCAGATTTGATGTTGATAGTTAACGTTAATCAAATTACAAGAGAACGCATTGTCTGTTTTGCTTCGTGCTTACGGGCCACAAACAACGTACTTTTTGTGAATCAAAGCGACAATATAAACGAAGAAAGATGCACAACAATTTCCTATGACATTTTAACACATTTTGCGATTCAAGTTAAGCAATTTTGAAATTCAATCGATGCGTGCAGGATGAAGTAAAGTTAAATTTAAAGATCTGAAAAAAATCTCTGTCGCCTACTTAAAGTAAAACAATGAAACATTGATATTTGAAGGATATTTTAAAACTGCATTGACCGATTTAGTATCTTTTATCATGCTATGTCTTGTCACCATATGTACTTATCTCCAAATGAAATTTAGGAATAGCGCCAGAGATGGCGGTTTTGACTTACTTCAAATAAGGAATTCTGATAGGCAACGTTGGAATTGCTTTCCAGCAGGTAAAAGGTTGGTTTCTTCTCCGAAAGTGACGTCATTCATCTTCTTTATCAGGATTTGTTTGTTGTTGGATTGTTTTACGTCATCTCAACAACAGGGGCATATGAACATGTTGTCAACGGAAGATGGCGCCACTCTAGGACCACTGCAACTTCACTAAAATACCTAAACCTGGACACGCTAACATGACATTCCATCGGTCACATTATTTACTGGTAACACGGTTTCATAACCGAAACCCATTTGAAGCTTAACGTGGGGCATAGAAGTAGGTACCAACGACTTTGGTCTGCCTCGGTCAGGGAAGCTCCCTATCGAGTTCATAAATGATGCATGGTAACATGTAACGAACCAGGATGGGTTTTTCACGTAAAATGATATTATAAGCCTTCTTAATCTTTTCATATCCGAGGTAATATGTTGTTAATCTGGATATATACAAAATCGAAAGAAACAAAATATAATAAAAGAATAACTAACGAAATACACCCAGGTGATTGCACCTTTAAAAGTGTGTATGGTTGATATGTGGGCTATAAGACCCAGGCATAAAGAAACAATGTATTTTGTGTGGATATCTAAAAATGAATTTGCTGTTTGTGGGAAACTTCATTACACACCTCATGCATATTCATTACTGTCTGAATCGTTTTTTGGTAAATCAGCATATGGAATGGATTAGGTTGCTTTTATTCATTTTTTTAATTCGCCTTTCTAAATACCCGAATATGAGACATTCTCCAAATAGGCGATATTCTCCTAACTGTCTTTCCTGGTGTAAATGTTACAGTCTTGTAATCTTGCTTTATTTCATATCAAGTCGAGTGACCACGCGGTAATGTCTTACTATAAAACAAATATCGAGCTGTTTAGGAACATATTAGAATCTTTCTGTGTCGTTTGTCTTAAACTGTGTTATAGATTTGAAATATTGATGGAGTTATATTATACAAAAAAAACTGGTTATAATTACATTGTAGTAATAAAATACTGAGAGAGAAGATGATTGTAACGGGAGACAAACCATCGTTTTCCACCCCGGTAGTCTTTACGAGCGAGTCGCACAACGTGTAGGAAGCCGAGCTCATGATTTCCTTGTCTTCATCCCGGCACTGCATGTGTTCATACCGTACACCGTTTCAGAGTTCAAACTCATCACCCGCAATTAACACCTCCAACACCGTCATACTTTACCTCGAATCGAATCACACATATCGAATCCTTTGTGACATGCAGTGAAATGTTTGTCATACGGTATCGTTGGGAGAATATTTCCGATACTGTATTTATTATTTGTCTTGAGCTGTGGATATTGTTGATTTTACGTCTACCCAATCAGCACGAAAGTACACTTGCGTGAATATATCAATACACGTGCGTGGCAGTATTACAGCTTTACCTGTGATATATTGGGTATAATTCATAAAAAAGGGTCATCTTAATGTCACAAATATCAAGAATGAAATTTTCATCGTGAAAAATGGCAGCGTCTCGGATTTAAACCAATGAAAAGAGAGAATACAACAACGATGGAAATAATAACCAATCAGAAATCTTTTAATATACCTGTTTGGCATTCCCTTATTGTGAGGTGTGGACGTCAAACGTCACAGATTGAGGTGCTGTCCGCAAATGTAGAGCTGTTGTGGCATTCTGATGTTTGGCTCAGGTGATTTTCTGCGTTTTAAAGTAGGGAAAAGTAATAAACAGAATATTTGATAGTTTCCTGTAAATATTATAGTATTTTGTCACAATTCTGAAATTGAATGGTTTTAAAGGTAAACCGATAACCTGTGTGTAAACCGTCGAGAACGTGAAAACTTCTAACCCAGGTTTACATTGTAGAAACAAAACGAGTACAATGTCTATACTCGCAAATTTGCTTATTTACTGGTAAATGGACTTTGATAATATTAAACATATTTTCTGATATTAACTTTTAAAAAGCTTGCCATACTTTTATCTACATGTTTGTTTGATTGTTTAAGGTAATTTACCACGTAGTTTTGAAAACGACGTCATACCCTAGAGGATTGATTGAGGCTATAATGTGTTATGTAAATATAAATGGGAGCTTGGTCAAAGTGAAAATAAACAACATTACTAGTACTATTTGACACGGATATCTAGTAAACGATAAAAAATGACAATTAAAATAAACTGCCATATTACGTATACAAGAACAAAATATCATTAAGGGATTGCCCGCCAATTGGTTACAAACCTACTGCATGAAGCCTGCTACACTCAGCGCTCTATGTGGTATATATTTGTGACCGATTTTGTTTTAAGCGGCATGACTTTTAAACACTCCTCAATCCATTTATTTATGTTTTAAAAATAAAGCTCCCGTTCATTAATTGAAAATGAATCAACAATGTTACAGCAATTTGTGTGTGCATCGTCAGTAAAACAACATTAATGGAACAGCACAACAATCTTATTCCTTCAAAGCTGTTGATGACATTTTAAACGGACTCCCAAGCGTCACATGGATATTTACAGTCATGCTGATGTGCTCAGGTCTGATGTTAGTGCTCCACAAGCCAGAGGTACCGATGCGAGGATCCCTAAATGTGACTGATGCCATTTCCATGGTCGTATAATATTAATGCTCTTCTGATCGTGAGAACGTTGAAATGCGGTCGTTTCTGGCTTTTTCGCGTTATAATCACATTAACAGCGAGTAACATATTGTTAATTTTGTCACTTCCTGATTTTGTAAAGGTGCCTTGAAATGACTTCGAAAGAGGGTTAAAACTAAATTAAAAAAGTATAACGACATTTTATTTGTGTGTCGCCTTTTCGCCTTAATTCTAGCGTGCAAAAGAGAACCATTATGCTATGGAATAGAGATATGACGCATATCAATAAGGGACAAGATTGATTTGCTACATGACATAATGAGTAAATAACATTTACCTCTTTTTCCTATAACTTGCGTATCTCGGTACCCCGACTTTAACCATGCGTACATACAGTTTGTCCCTGTATGGATATTGTGTTGATGACCTTTTAGACTATATCAAACATATATAAAAAGCTTATTATTTAACTAAATTGTACAAAACCAACTTTCCATTTTCTGTTGAAATCCCGATTGTGTGAATGTACTCAAAACTTCTATTCCCAGTAATGCTGTTTAATCTTTGTTTATGATGGTAGCTTGAGTGACGGCATCTTGGTCAAATTTTCATATTCATTTTTTGCGGAAATGTGATTGATGAGTCTCTAAATTATAGTCATTATTATAAATACATAATATATTTAGTATAACTAAACAGGACAACGTTTCTAGTGTAGTATATTGTTAAGAAATTACATCTTGACTTGAAACAGTGAATTAATTGCAGAATACCTTAACACGAAACATCTGACAAGAATGGTGGCATTTAAAAATAAAAAAAGAGAAGTAAACATTGAACAACACAAACACCTGATTTTGTAGGACAGCTTTTTAATACCTGTCCATTTTATCATGCCATTTGTTATTCGGAGTACTTGGTTGGACGTTACTGGACTAGGCTTGGGAGAGGGGGCGTGGTCTGTCAAGGTGTGGTGGCGGGAAGAGGTGCGGGGAATGACGACTGTTCCTCTAGTTCGTCCACAACTGGAAGTTTACCGTCCCTTGTGTCGTAACTTCCAGTTGTAGTTCCGTACGTTGGTGGTTCAGAAAATGCCTGCATCAAGTTTACCGTTCCTGTAGATCGAATGTCTTTGTACATATAACACACCATCACAAACATACACAGATATATAAATGCCTCTAAAACGTATGCGAATCCGGGAAACATAGAGGCTGTTGCACTGTAAATATTTACAAATACCACGACACCTAACAGTTTCGATGCCGTCTCGCCACAAGCGAGTAGTGAGAATATCTTTCCCGCCTCATCCTCGTCAACCGACTTGCTCAGAAGTGACCTCATAGATGACGTAATCATTCCTGCAAAGGCACCAATCACAACCGACACATAAACCATCCACGTTTCCCGACAAAATCCCGCCCACGTGAGCCGGACGATTTTGCATGTGATCCCAATGAGAAGTAATGCAGCATCCGGGACCTTCATGAATACCGTCAACAGGGGAAGTATAAGAAACAGACAAGATCCCATCACAGCGTAATCCACTGACAAAAGGTAGCCGTACCATGATTTCGGCCAGTTGAGTGGACTTCTCGACACAAATAGCACTGTGATGTCCATTTCACCGACCTTACACGTTTGGTTCAAGACTGATGTGAAGAAAAGTATCAAAATTATGTTTCTTGTATTGTTTGGTCTCTGTTTGAAGATCACCATAACACTATCCTTGATGTTTGAAGGTTTAAAAATATCGCAACATTCTCCCTTTAAGCCCTTGTTTTCAACTAGTTTCGATGGGAAGGCTATCGAATCGTTCATGGCGAATACTGTAATTAACACAACCGCGGCATGGATCATCACAACACAACAAAATGTCGTCAGCATGTCCGTGGTATCTTGTAAAAGACCCGATAGCAGTGATCCGGCAAACAGACCAAAGAAATTCATCGCAAGAAGTTTTCCTAACTTCTTTGTCCTTTCATCCATTTCCGATATATCAGATACATAGCTATTAACTGCCATTGTTATTACAGAACTTTTCCCAAATATTCCTTGTAGGCTTGCGCCCATTAAAATCAAAGGAATCCGGAAGTCTGGTATCATTAAACTAGGGATGTAGAGCAAGACCCCTAGCACGCTGCCGATACTCGGGAGGAGCATTGGTAATTTACGTCCGTACCTATCGCTGTACGCACCACAGAACAATCCGAGAAAGACAGCGGGAAGGTTCACAAGAAGACGGTAGTACATCAGATAGCTTCCAGCGATAGCCTGCACGTTGTTCTCGTGCTCGGGATATTGGTCAAGGTCGAAGCAGATAGAGGCGTTATGAGGAAAGGTTTCTTGACACACTGCCTTCACGATATATGGACGGGTAGTGGCGTCAAGCATTGATTCTCCCGTCTTGTATAGAAAGAAAATAAGTTCCACCACCATCATGTCGTACGAGCAACAGTTGTCGTCCATCCTGATGTTTAGGCTTTCCACTTCCGGTTCCGGTTCTGTAAGCTACACCTGTAAAGATAGATTAGAATAATCTTAAATAACTTGTACTTTATAAAACAAAAATGAGCGAGTATTTTACGGAAATCAGTAGGAAACTGCATTCGGCACATAAGTCGACAAATCATAATGATAGATGGCTATGACATTACTAACAAATATACGCACAGAATAGAATTATGGATTGTACACATACATTAATTATTTATTATTATTTTACTTGCATTAAAATGAGCTTGTCAACAGAGCGAATTTCTGAATATCTTTTGTTTCCTTGAATAAGAAGCATTCTGTGGGTATTGATGAATCAATACATGTCCCCTACCGGCCCCCCAAACTTTAACCTTCAGATTTTGGCCAAGATAGTTAAGTTGAAAAACATGTGAAAAATTCAAAATATTTTTTTTTTTTTCGATTGTCATTAAATAACATTAATGCTAGACGCCTACAGAACCTCTGTACATAAAATCAGCATCCTAACACTATTATTAAGTGAATGGTGAGCCATTTTTTTTTTTTATTCAATTTTTCATTTTTATAAACAACACATTTACACACAAAGCAACAAGCATACATTACGTTGATTACAATTCCCTTCACAACGGACACCTCTTTACAACAGACCAATTATATACTGTACACATATACACATACACACTTCTTTATAGTATAATGATAATTGTTCACATTATTTTATAAGAGAAGCCATTTTTCTACTTTATTAAGCAAGACTATATTATTTTTGCAGTTTTTATGCTTAATTATCAATATCTTATGAGATTTAAGTTAAAAAAGAATGTGATTCTTTAAACTTGAATGGTGAGCCATTACAAAACTTTAACCCAAACTTTAACCTGCAGATTTTGGCCAAGATAGTTAAGTCCAAAACATGTCAAAATTAAAAAAATACTAAAATTATTTTTCCACTTTCACTAAAAAATAAAATTATGCTAGACCTCTACAGAACCTTTATGCAAAGATTCAGCATACTAACATCATTATTAAGCGAATGGTAAGCCATTACAAAACTTTAACCAATCCTTAACCAAAGGTAACGGACGAACACACGACGAACGGACGGACGCAGACAAAACCTAAAGCCCTCCCCGGTTTCACCGGTAGGGGACTAAAAAGGGGTTTACAACAGGGGATTATTAACCTTTCATATTTTTTTCTTTCTGAAAATACCAAGTATATGTACCAGTACAAAAATCCCAACAATGAGTTCAAGTGGTCTATTTGAATTAGAATATATATTTAACCCAATTTACATCAGTAAAATCCATATATTTGCGCTGTTTACTTTGTGAATATATTATCGGTAGCTCGAATATCCAATTCCTTTAATCACGGCGCTATCAGTTTGACAGCAATTAGCACATTTTTCAGTGTTAAGAAGATCGTGTGCCCTCATTATCAATAGCGATATTACGAATTATCGAAAACCAATAACAGATTAACCTGTCATGATAACACAGTCCAGTCGGAACATTTAGAACACCTCGACACATTTCAACCACCTTTCATCGTACAATAACCGGAGTGAATCGGTCGAGGAGCTCCAAATGTGTCCTCCAATAATGGGTGAATTACAAAAGATAATAGTTTCGACCAAATAAAATACAATGTATTGAGAAATTTAATATTTCACCGTTATGAAATTTTAGATAAATCAATGATACTAAAAATGGTAACTAAACGAAACAATATTCTCTACAAATGCGTGTAAGTAACAAATTGATAATTAAGTAGGAAACACTTTCAAAATGTTTTCCTATAAAACTAAATCGACGTTACTTATTGTATAAATAGTTAGTGTAATGTGATCGATATATCATAACTCATAGCGAGAAAAAGGGAATAAAAGAGAAACAGAACAACAAAACAGGATATATACATGTACGTAAAGAAAAGTCTCATTCGTTAAATGAAACCTTAAATGAATTGACGATGAAAAGTTTAAGAAAATACATGAAATGATACTGAGCTGTACTCGTTACGATATTAAGTGTTTCCAGTAGAGAGAGGGTACAATTATACCGACCTTACATTACAAATACCTACTCTTTACTGAACTGTACACTAATGACAAGACCAACCATACATTATGTAAGAAGACTGAGATAGGCTTAGCCTTTTGTCAGATTCTTTTGTCAATACTGTACTATCATCTGATTTAATACATACAAATTACATGTTTGCATGATATATGCCTTGTCGATAAAAGACGTTTGAATTGAAAAAAAAACCCAACTCAACATTAATCAAACCAATCCCTCAGCAGGACCTGTCGACGAAACTGTCATTTCTTACCGAAGAGGAACACAACAGATCCGTGAATTTAATCCCAAGCATCAAACCAAAAGTCACCACATTTCACTGAAAAATAAACCTTCAAGTTATCACTCTTTAAAGAACGATTTTCATTTCCTTTTCGTCAATCAGAACTCGATTGTTCAATCTTAGTTCACATATGGTCATGAAGGCTGTCTGTTTCCACAATATCCAGAAAGCGCGGTCTCGACTATTAAATGGGTAGTTAGCCACTCAATCAAATTCTGCTAACCAACCGTAAAAATCACGTAATTATGAATAGCTCTCCGAACGTCGCGTGGACCCAAAGTCTAACTTGCTGGAATAATCAATGGATTGTTTTGGAGCTTTGAGCCCCCTCCTTCAGCATCGTTATGCAAATGAACCTGTGTTGGCGGTCTGACTGCGAATCAACATCAACCTTTTCCTAGTATTCATGCAAAAAATATTTACATACCAGTTTACGACATTAATCCAAATGAAATTCATTCTCCGCGAGTCTTGACTGTATTGCTTAATTCCATCAAAATCAAAATTTAAAACTGTTCTCATTCTATGTCCTTGTTAGGAGTATTATAAGTCCAGCTAGTCTGTGAGCGTCATTATTGAAGGACATTGATAATTTCCTCTGCTTCAATGATGTTGTAACGCGAGAGGTGGAGAGTGGCGTCTGCATTGCCCTGAAGAACAACACTTATCTGAGACTAGAGTCGACGGTTAGTGTTAACCACCTTTTGATGAACAGAATTATTATTGCAGATAGGGACGGGAATGCTTTCTACAGCAACCCCACTATACGGGACCGCTATCACAGGATAAAGCAACGTTTATTGTCAGCTTAGCATTTGTCAATATCTCTGAATCGATTAGTAGATTGTGTTGTATCGCCGGCCTTTCGTAATGTACGGAGTCTAAAGAAAAAGGCAGCAAGTTTTGATAATTGAGAGGAAGAGATATTTAAATAAATACATTGTTTATTCAATTAGATTGTAAATAATGGTACTATTTTTTTCGAAACAATCATTAAATCGATTCATCTGAATTTTAATTGGCTTTACCCATTAGTTTGTCAGGTAGCTTGTCATTTAGTAGAGGTTATTGATTAGATCAAAGGATCTATTGCAAATTAATTAATGTGACCCTGTACCGTAAATTCTTAGTTGGTTCCTAGTTCCGGTTAAGATAAACGGAACTAGGAACCATACCCTAGTTCCGTGTAATTTTGAAATAACACTGTCAATAGAACTCCGACCAAAATACTAGGTCTGTTTCAGAAAAACATCATAGCAAGCCTCCCATAATCGACTGAGAACTCAAATCTGAATCCATTACAGGAATCGAACCCACAACCTATCACACGAAAATTAAGACTACCATAGCCTCTATAAAGTAATTGGCATGATACGGAACTGAGTGTCAGACTCCAGTTACGTTTTTCCTTAAACGTAACGGGGAACCAGACCCCAGTTCCGTATTGTAAACGTATATGTTTTTCGTAATTCTTTCCAAGACGAAAGTTCAAAGGTGTTGGTTATAACAGAATCCATTACAGTAATCGAACCCACAACCTTTCACACGAAAATTAAGACTACCATAGCCTCTATAAAGTAATTGGTCTGACACGGAACTGACATTCAAACTCCAGTTACGTTTTTGCTCCAACGCAACTGGGATCCAGACCCCAGATCCGTTTAACATTAACGGAACTAGGAACCAGACCCTAGTTTCGTTTAACATAAACAGAACTGGGAACCAGACCGTGGTCCGTATAGTAAACTATATGTTTTTTTTTTGTAATTCTTTCCCTGTCTACTTCCTAAAACGGAAAGGCAAAGGTCCGTAGTTATATCTGAATCAAGGACAGGAATCAGTGTCAGACTCCAGTTACGTTTTTCCTTAACGGAACTGGGAACCAGACCCCAGTTCCGTATAGTAAACGTTTGTTTTTCGTAATTCTTTCACTGTTCACCTCGCAAAACGAAAGTTTAGAGGTGTTGGTTATATCTGAATCCAGTACAGTAATCGAACCCACAACCTTTCACACGAAAATTAAAACTACCATAGCCTCTATAATGTAATTGGTCTGATATCTGAGATCTGATATCAAAATCCAGTTACGTTTTCTCTTAAACGTAACTCGGAACCAGACCTCAGTTCCGTATAGTAAACGTACATTGTATGTTTTTTTTTTTAATTCATTCACTGTCTACCTCGCAAAACGCGATTTCGAGCATAGAAATATCCTTATCCACATCTTTAGTCACTTTTTTTAATTACTAGAGTCAAACTTAGATCTGAAACTTACTTGTGAAACTTTCCAATTTAGCTTTACCACGTTTAGTTATCCTACGTGTACTGGCTCTATCTATTTTTTCTACATAGACAGCTCAAATATGATATAAAAAAAGTTTGAAATTACATATTGGAATTAAGCTGAAGTACGAGCTTTGTTTATGGGCACCTTTATTTTGAATAGTCACTGATTAGATAAAAACCGTTACAATTGTCTATTTCAATGGTTATTCGTATTTTCAGCTGTATTTTTTTTATTCACATTTTTCGGCACTTACACCGGTGGTGCAAGGAACTCTCTCTGGCAGGTGACAAAAAGAGTGAAACTTACATCATACCTTTTGCATAAAACAGAAAGATTTTGGGAACATTTTCAACTTTACTAACGATCAGCATTCAACTCTTTTACAAGCGCCTATATATATATAGCTAACTGACCAGGATCAGGATGAAAGTGTGGATAAAAGTGATAATCTACAAGCTAAAAGCAAACAGGACATACATTTTTATACAGAAATAAATTTTAAAGTTCTTCTACTCAAATTAAATTTCAATTTACGTAAAACGCTTAACTGTTTCGATACCTTTATACAAATATTTTCAATATGGGTACTCCACTTACAATTTTCATCCAAAATTACTCCAAGGTGCCTATGATTGTCAACAAAATCAACACTAACATAATTTAATTTTAAATAGATAAAATACTCAAGTTCAAAGTTATCATTATCTAACAAATAGTTGTTTAAATATTTTACAATCAATCGTCCAAAAACTTTACCAACAGTGCTAAGTTATGATATTGGTCTATATTTACAATTGCCCCCGCGCCGTCCCATTACAACAGTGTTAGAGGGCAAGTGTAATTATATAGGCTATAATTACAACTGCTCGACTATAATTACAACTGCCTGTTTCAGTTGTAGGAATATGTAAACAAACAAAATGGCCGGTTTTGTTTCTAAGGGGAGGTATACTACTGAAATTATCTGAAGTTTTTATTAATCTGCGGACAATTTTCGTAAGTTATAATTAAACCATGGTTTGTCATTAGGTCGAATCGTCACTACTTTTGTTGGTATGCACTCCCTAGCTAGGTTCAAAAAAGCCGTTGTAAATATTTCACACTTATCATCCAGGGAGTGCACCCGCGAAAATAAGTCTGTCCAATCTGTCTCATCTAATTTGTGTTTAAATAAATCGTAATTTGCGTCACTATAAAGAGTTATTTTCCTTTGATATGTCCTTTCAATATTTGTCCCACCAGTCAATTCCACGGTCGTGTCGGAGAGTAGAACAGGGTCAAGCAGGGTAGAGCACGTACGTTCAATGCGAGTCGGTTTGTTAATAACGTTTGACAAGTGAAAGGAATTTATGATATCGTAAATTACATGAGTGTTTTCTACAACTAAAAGATTAACATTTATATCTCCAACTATCACAACATACGGAGTTTCGTGCAAGGCAGTTTCCAAAGAGAAACGAAAATGATTCCAGAAGGAGAATATGCTATTAGGAGGTCTATATAGTGTACACAGGTGGTATTTCTTATTTGGAAACTGGATATCTGTCCAAACCACTTAACCCACCCCGAATTCCAAGTCGATTCTACGACGGGTGCACAAGAAACTGGATGTGTAAACAGCTATCCCCCCACCCGGAGACACGGTCTTTGCGGCACAATTCATAGCCACCTAGGAGTATATCGTCGTCTGCTATAGTTCGCCTACAATCACCATTTGTGCCAATAACTCAAAAATAACAACTCATCTATAAATAGCACTGGGGCGACCACGCCGCGTACTAAATTGCACCGGGGCGACCACGCCGCGTACCGAGTTTATTTTACAAACTTCATCTCAAAACATTTCAAATTCACACACTGACATCGTTGTTCCAATAAGCAGACCTCCGGAGACTTGACTAACAAAGTGCTCTGCACCAAATTGCATGTCCAACCATTACAATCACTGTTCAAAATACAGCACTTGTAGTAATAACTACACATAGAACAGTAGGTAACATCAAGTTCAAGTTCAAGTTCAAGTTATTTATTAACTTTAAGTCTTACGACTTAACATGATATCGCTATATAATGCATCTCCCGCGGAGACTACCTCAGCACTCGATTTTACACGCCCGTTCGTAACAAAAAAAGTTTTTACACAAATTCTGTAAAAATAAATTTACTAAAACTCGATCTTACCACTGTAGGTGGTGACATGTCTAACATGGTCGCCTGCATGACCCAGGACTTCACTTGCACGTGCATCGCCGACTGCGACTAGCGCCACTTAGTGGCACGCATTCCCGTAGGAGAAAGCAATTTCGTTCTAATTCGCGGACTCAACCGAAAGAAATTATATATATATCAAGGTGAGTTTCGGTGACACAAACAATTTCATAGTCAGTTGCTACATGTTCTAAATACGATAACTTATTTCTTAGACTGCGAATGTTCAGATGAAATATAGAGATATCGTTACTATGATTTGTAGTAAGAGAAGGACCTGAGTTGTTGATAACACTAGATAGGGTGAGATGTACAGCGTATAGGAGATTTACTATAATATACAATACACCTGAATTGCAGCTTGTAAATATTTGTTGTAAATCAATGTGGAATAACAACTTATAAACAATGCACCGTGTGTGCGTTGGTAGAAACAACCGACCGCCACCCGATACTGATACCCGTGATCGTCAAACATTAATACAGCATGTATAAAGAGGCGGTTGACCGTGAACACCACGCGCACACACACGTGTTTTACTACATGTAACCCTTGTCTCTTCAAATTATGATATGACAAACTTGGTAGTTTGATAGTGTTTATTCCCTTAGGAAAAACCTGTTATATTTACAAACAAATAAAATAACACATTGACCTGTTCTTGCATACATCGACATGAATACAAAGACGCGAGTATACAAGATGGTAAATTACAAACGTACAATAACAATGTGAAAATTACAGACAGATTTACCAGGGTTGATATGGATGGATGTTGACTTCCACGAGTCCTGGAGAGGAATGGGTGGAGAGAGTTGGGTTGGGACGTGACAGGATTCCGGTGTGCCCGTGTATTCCGTTTATACCACTCACCCCATTCAACCAATCATACGCACGCACGTACATACTGACATGCATTTCCTTATGTAAGAATGTTTGCTTATCATGGTAATTATGGTGATGGTGATGATTATGACAACGATGATGATGATAATTGCAGAAACGAGGATTGTTGATCCCTGGTAAGACACAAATTACGAATAAATATTAAACAATAAACATATATATGCTGATATTGCTCATTTTTTTTACAAATAAATTCAAATTTTTAACACATTAGAAATTATCTTTTGGCAGTGTCCAAACTGGTTTCGGCATAATTTCCACACTTAAACGAAATCACGTATGAAAGAGTTCTAACAGTCGACTGGCGTTCACGCCTGTGTTCACCGACACAAGCACCGTCTAAACCGTCCTCTTTTCCTCCTTAAACACCATTAGGATTGACCTGCCGGATCTTTTCCCTAGTCAGGTCCATCAACACCACCCCGCCATCATTTTCCTGCAGGTTTGTGCTTTTTTTCCTCTGGTTTCCTGGCGAACCGGAAGTCACCGGTGTGACCTTCACCTTTGCGGGTAGGAGGGAATACCGGAAAAACCATACACACAGGTTGGGCGGCTGGCCCTGGTTGTTTTATTTACGTGAGCGCCATTTGTAGCCCTTGTCTCTTCAAATTATAATAAGACAGGCTTGGTAGTTTGATAGTGTTTATTCCCGTAGGAAAAACCTGTAATATTAACAAACAAAAACAATAAATACATTTGATAACATAATGACCTGTTCTTACATACATCGACATGAATACAAAGACGCGAGTAAACAAGATGGTAAATTACAAACGTACAATGACAAGGTGAACATTACAGACAGACTTACCAGGGCTGATATGAATGGATGTTGACTCCCACGAGTCCTGGAAAGGAATGGCTGAAGAGAGTTGGGTTGGGACGTGACAGGACTCCGGTCTTCCGTTTAATACTACTCACTCCATTCAACCAATCATACGCGCGCACGTACATACTGACATGTATTTACTTATGTAAGAATGAAAATGTTAGGCACGTGATAGATGCTGTGTTAGTGCAGTGAACCTAGTACACATGGGGTACAGGGTTACATGGGTTAAACTACACAACAAAAGCACTCAGACATGAAGGTTCGATAGAAGGGGTCAGGATAGCACAGGTCAAGGTTGAGAAAGGTGAAAAGGAGAGGTAAAAACATACAAACACATGGAAAACAAAGCTAAAATGTTAGGTTGGATGGTGAAGTGCCTAAATTTGTTTTATGATACTAATGTCTATAATGTGACAATAATGCTTAATTTGGTATACATTTGTAGAGATGTTTACATTACATATACAATCATACCCACAATGTATACAACTATACCCACAATATATACAATCATACATATATTTAAGCATTGAACTGTTTTTGTATGGTATTTATGATCTATTTGAATAACACAGCTTTGCAAGCAAACAACTTAATGCGTGCTAGCGCATTATGAGTTGTTTGCTTGCTAAGCAATCATGGCAAAATATTCTCCAAATGAGATCCAAGGGAATATGCCAGGCCCCAATGCCAATTCTTGTAGTATGTCTTTATTATATTTTTCATGCCCAGCAATTTAATGTATGGTTATTGGGTGGGGATGTCAACTACTATTTGTACAATTTTGAATCCCTGCCTCCCATGAATGCTTCTGACCAGAAGAAGTCGTTTATAGCAATATAGCCATATTACCCCCTTTTGCCCCCCCCCNCCCCCCCCCATAAGCCCCCCTTGGGGTCAGCTCAACCATTTGTACAATTTTTAATCTCCATTACACAGGGATGCTTCCAGTCAAATATGGTTGATATTCATTTCTTATTTCCAGAGAAGAAGTCGCTTAAATCAATATAGCCGAATTGCCCCCTTTTGGCCCCGCCCATCAGGCCCCTAATTTAGACTTAATATGAAATAAATCCTTTCATTCCTGGATTTTAAAGAATTTGCTATGTTTCCCATAATTAGCCCCACCCCTCAGGCCCCTATGGGACCAGACCCACCATTTATACAAAATTTGTTCCTCTTCTCCTCAGGATGCTTCTGACCAAATTTGGTCAAAATATGCTCAGTCGTTTCTGACGAGTACCATTTTTTAGGAAAAGTTGCCGGACGACGGACGACGGACGACGGACGCCGCGCCATGGCATAAGCTCGCTTGCTCTTCGGGCAGGTGAGCTAAAAACGTATACGTTTCGATACGGAAATAGTCTGGTTCCCAGTTCTGTTTAAGTAAAAGCGTAACTGGAGTCTGATACTCAGATCCGTATAAGACCAATTACTTTATAGAGGCTATGGTGGTCTTAATTTTCTTGTGAAGGTTGTGGGTTCGATTCCTGTACTTGATTCAGATACAACTACGCGCCTTTGACCTTCCGTTTTGCCAAGTAGACAGGGAAAGAATTACAAAAACATATAGTTTTACTATACGGACCCCGGTCTGATTCCCAGTTCCGTTTATGTTTACCGGAACTAGGGTCTGGTTTCCCGTTCCGTTTAAGGAAAAACGTAACTGGAGTCTGACACTCAGCTCCGTATAAGACCAACTACTTTATAGAGGCTACGGCGGTCTTAATTTTCGTATGAAAGGTTGTGGGTTCGATTCCTGTACTTGATTCAGATATAACTACATGCTTTTTACCTTCCGTTTTTCGAGGTAGACAGGGAAAGAATTACAAAAAACGTATACGTTTATTATACGGAACTAGGGTCCGATTCCCCGTTCCGTTTAAGGAAAAACGTAACTGGAGTCTGACACTCAGCTCCGGATAAGACCAATTACTTTATAGAGGCTATGGTGGTCTTAATTTTCGTATGAAAGGTTGTGGGTTCGATTCCTGTTCTTGATTCAGATATAACAATATGCCTTTTACCTTTGGTTTTTCGAGGTAGACAGGGAAAGAATTACAAAAAACGTATACGTTTACTATACGGAACTGGGGTCTGGTTCCCAGTTCCGTTTAAGGAAAAACGTAACTGGAGTTTGAATCTCAGTTCCGTATCAGACCAATTACTTTATAACGGCTATGGTGGTCTTAATTTTCGTATGAAAGGTTGTGGGTTCGATTCCTGTACTTGATTCAGATATAACTACATGCCTTTTACCTTTCGTTTTTCGAGGTAGACGGGGAAAGAATTACAAAAAACGTATACGTTTACTATACGGAACTGGGGTCTGGTTCCCAGTTCCGTTTAAGAAAAAACGTAACTGGAGTTTGAATCTCAGTTCCGTATCAGACCAATTACTTTATTGAGGCTATGGTAGTCTTAATTTTCCTGTGACAGGTTGTGGGTTCGATTACTGTACTGGATTCAGTCAAACCAACATCTTTGAGCTTCCGTTTTTCAAGGTAGACAGGGGAAAAAATACCAAAAAACATATACGTTTACTATACGGACCCCGGTCTGATTCCCAGTTCCGTTTATGTTAAACGGAACTAGGGTCTGGTTCCTAGTTCCGTTAAACGGAACTGGGGTCTGGTTCCCAGTTCCGTTTAAGGAAAAACGTAACTGGAGTCTGACACTCAGTTCCGTATACGACCAATTACTTTATAGAGGCTATGTTGGTCTTAATTTTCGTGTGAAAGGTTGTGGGTTCGATTCCTGTCCTTGATTCAGATATAAATACGGGCCTTTGACCTTTCGTTTTTCGAGGTAGACAAGGAAAGAATTACAAAAAACTTAAACGTTTACTATACTATGGCTATCGTAGTCTTATTTTTTGTGTGAAAGGTTGTGGGTTCGATACCTGTAATGGATTCAGATTTGCGTTCCCAGTCGATTATAAGAGGCTTGCTATGATGTTTGTCTGAAACAGACCTAGTAATTTTAAACGGAACTAGTATCTGGTTCCCAGTTCCGTTTATGTTAAACGGAACTACCGTCTGGTTCCCAGTTCCGTTTATGTTAATCGGAACTATGGTCTGGTTCCTAGTTCCGTTTATCTTAAACGGAACTAGGAACCAACTTCAGGCTCAATGGAACATGACATTTCCCCAGCGCATAAGGTTCAGATTATCACGCTAGTTCATCGTTAGATGTTAAATTAATATATATTTAGATATTTAACAGTGTTTAACAGTTACAGTCACTTTGATAGCCACTAAAATAACGATAGCTCAAGCACTCGCGCTTTTAGTCTGTAGTGATAAATCAGCAGGGATGTTATAATAAATGTTGATGAGGAGAATTGGCAATGTACAAACGGAGATTGTGTGACATAAATAGCTCGGCTAGTACTTGTTCATCTCCGTTAATTGTATCTTTCCCTATTTGATTGTCTTACATCCTTCACTGTTCCGTTTGATACCAAAAATATGTTTGTCGACATGTGTGCGACATGTGTATCTCAGGGCGCGATGGCCAAGTGGTTAAGGTGTCTGACATCTGCTACCACTATAAATGTAAATCACCAAACCGATAACCCATGGATTACAGAAAATTGTAAAACATTGAATAATTAATATAAGAGGTCATTGTCAGAATTTAATCATTGTAAATCTGATGATAACCATCACATATTGATCCCTTCGAAACGTTCTTACAAGAAAATGGAGTTAAAGCTGAAACGTCAATACAAACGACACGAAGGTGACATGCTGGAAATGTTAAAAAAATCGAACCCCAAGAAGTTCCACAAACTATTTAAAAGCAAATCAAGCCAATGGGCAAATTCAACTTTATCAAACGAAGTTTTTTTTATACTTATTTAAAAATCTAACAATGAGTAATAATAGTGATATAGATGACAGCGAACCTAATGTCGACGAGGCCATCTACAATGAGTTAGACAAAGATATTGATAAAGATGAAATATTAAAAGTCATAAACAATCTAAAAAACAACAAAAGTTGCAGTGAGGACTTAATGATCAATGACCTTTTTATTAAAGGAAAAGATATTTTGTTGCCTTGTATGGAAAAATTGTTCAATGTGATTTTTTAAGTCTGGGCATTTCCCAGAAGCATGGTGCAAATCTTGTATTGTTCCAATTCACAAAAAGGGCAACTTAAATGACACCAACAATTATCGTGGCATTTCGTTAGTTAGTTGGTTTGGAAAAGTTTTTATGGGCGTTTTAAATACCAGAATATCAAATTGGGAAAAAAAGTATGGTATTCTAACTGACGCACAGTTTGGTTTCAGAATGTCAATCACTGACGCCATTTTTTGTTTTACAAACACTTATAGATAAGTCCCTAAAAAAGAAAAAACGTTTGTACTGCTGTTTTGTAGACTTTAAAAAAGCTTTTGATTTTGTTAATAGAAGCAAGTTATGGTGTAAAATGATCAATTGTGGTATCAGAGGTAAGTTCCTTCAAATTTTGATTGACCTATATAATAATGTTAAATCATGTGTAAAGTATAATGGAGTCCTAAGTGATAGTTTTTGCAACAAGATTGGACTTTTACAGGGCGAAGTACTGTTACCAGTTTTCTTTCTTTATATGTTAATGATTTTGAGATCAATTTCATAAAAGACAATTGTCCAAGTGTAGAACTGCAACTTATAAACCTATTTTTGATCATGTATGCAGATGACATGGTGCTGCTATCAGAAACACCAGAAGGTCTCCAATCTATGCTGGACTCCCTACAGGATTATTGTAACACATGGGATCTGGAAGTCAACATATCTAAAACCAAAACAGTTGTTTTTAGAAATGGTTGTTACTTGCGAAATAATGAAACGTGGTCTTATAAAGATACAAACATTGATATCGTGGATGAATTCAAGTATCTAGGTATGCTTTTTAATTATAATGGAAAATTTCTTAAAACACAGAAGCATGTGGCTGATCAAGGAAGAAAGGCACTGTTCGCCTTAGCATCTTCATTACGCAATTATTGTTTTAATATTGAAACTCAGTGTACTATTTTTGACTCTTATGTAAACAGTATTTTGTGTTATGCCTCAGAAATCTGGGGATTTCACAAAGCACCTGATGTAAATAAAGTTCATTTAAATTTTTGTAAAAAGATTCTTGGAGTCAGACAATGCACTTATAATGATCTGGTTTATTGTGAACTTAATAGATTCCCCCATATAGTCCAAAGGAAACTGAGGATTTTTAAATACTGGTTAAAAGTGAAATGTAGCGATAACTGTATATTAAAAGCTTGCTATGACGAGCGTATAAGTGGTAATGATGGCTGGTTAATTAATATTAGGCAATAATTAGCTAGTATGGGTTTAGAGTATATCTTTGAGGAAAACTTACCTATTAATATTGCGGCAAAGATTATAGAACAAAGATTAATCGATGTTTCACGACAAAGTGTGTTAACAAATATTTCAAATTCTTCAAAGGGTATTTATATCAACACCTGATAGACAATGTCGACTTACAGTTTTATTTGCGTAAGCCAATCAAATCAAAATTAAAGCGTCAAATTACTCGCTATAGACTGTCCTCTCACAGTTTTAATATTGAGGTCGGGAGGCGGAATAATATAAACCGTCATAATCGACTGTGTACTAGATGTAATTTAGGCGACATTGAAGATGAGTTTCATTTGATTCACAAATGTCCATTTTATGAAAATCTAAGGTTAAAGTACATAAGGAAATATTATCGTTTAAGTCCGAGTGTGTTAAAGCTAACTCAACTATTAAGTACCAATAATGTAAGGGAACTTTTTAATCTTGGAAAATATTTACATTTGACAACAAGTGTACGTAAAGAGTCACTCTCCTCTTAACCTATGTCCATATGTTATTCTGTATTGTATTGCATAAACTGTTGTACTTATCTTGTAATACATGTATTATACGCATGAGTCAGTTGACTCAAGGTTAATAAAATAATAATAACTATCCCTCCACCACTGGGTCCGCGGGTTCGATGCCTTATATGTGGGGCTGTCGCCAGGTACTGACTATTAAAATGACCATAGCTGTTAATAGGACGTAAAACACAAACAAACCAAATGTATATCAGGTCTCTGTATCAACACTGCGAGAGAAATATGTTCATAGGATTATGAATGTAATGGGATGGTGATCATTTTGAAGTTTTAACTTTTGTCTGGCTTTCATGATCAGATTTGTCTCTCTCTGACTATAAATTGACGTTGTTTGCGCACGCAAGGGAGCCATTTACTTCTGAAAGTTTCCCATACTTAAAGTTTGTACCATAAATACGCAGATTTATCATGTTTATGACCGAGGTACTTGTCATGCCAAACACAGTTAAAGTATTTCTTACGTTTTGCGGCGTGTATTCTCGGATTAGCACATATTCATACCATATTTACGTTCGCAAAAATCTATAACTTGTTGATTTGCATTATTACATCAAGTAACCGATGTACTAGACAAACAAGGATGGAACCAAGGCATTGGTCACTTTCAATTACATGTACACTGCATGAAGGGCATGAATCACACGCAGACTACAGTCAAACGCTAATTGAAATTATTTACTCCATTGTGACGAAAATTGCGAGAGACTGAAACATTGTATTTATTATTTATTCTGTGACTTTTGTTCATCTTCGATACCTAACAAAACACGCACAAAAATGCCAGTAGACCCTTTTCTCATACGTGTAAATGTGTTATTGTCATGCAGATACATATATAAATGAGATGACTATATAGGTAAATAAAACGCTACACTATAGTGAATACAATCGGGGATGGGTGTGGGTGTGAGGCATCCTCGATATGAAGGAGTTTCGCTCACTTTCGCTCTCTACACCCCTGTAATATGTCATAGGTAGCAGAATACAGTAGAAATGGCCCGACTCTGATAAACAAGGCACATGTCGAGGAAATGTAAACACAGCGGATTTACCCTACACAACACATGTATACATGTATATATATTTGTAAACTGCATTACATTTACAATACATATAAAGTACTGAGAAGTGTATAAACCTCTTTTTTCTATGTATGTCACTTGTGTGAAAACCATGGTTACCACATCAAAAATTACCAAAAAATGCCAAAAATTGCTATTTTTAACCCAAAATTTGACCCCCGCAACTAGTAATTTTTTTCCTAAGCTCTGTCTGAAATTAAAGATTACCTACCTGGTTGCAGAATTATCTGGGTCCCAGTAAAGTTGTAAAACTTGATTTTTTGCAATTTTGCGTCGTGTGCTGTTGTCAAAATTTTACCTCCTGTAAAGCTAGCTTTTCATGTGTACGCACCCTTTCGGATTATGGCCAAAATTTTATTCTCGAACCAAAAAAATCTTCTTTCTTTTTTACAAATGTGAAGCTCACATAGCCCACTTCATCATGCTTATACCAATTTTAGTACATTTTTTTTTTTACATTATACAGGGGTTAGCCATTTAACAAAAATATCACCCATGGCCACAACCCTCTACTGTACACTGCTACCATAGCAAAATTGAAGGTTCAGTGTGCAACACCTTGTAGATGAGACGAGAAGACTAGTTTGGTCCTTTGATGTACATTAAAAGAATCTCGCGGTCGAGTAACGGCAGAAGATGACAGGCTTTGAAGTCGGGCGTCCCTCCTCGTAATCTTCAAAGGATGAGTATTAGACTTTTGTTTACCTGACACCAATCAAATAGCTAACCGCGTGCCTTCATTTTTACTATGAGAAATTCCAGGGGTGTAGAGAGCGAAAGTGAGCGTAACCCCTCGATATCGAGAATGGGGTGTGAGTGTGAGTGATGTGATTCCACTACACACTGTTTGACTGGTGAACCTTTTAACGAGGGTGTCCACAAATGGAACGACTGTCTACAAGATCACATCAATTAAGGTCATCATTGCGACACCCCCATGTCCGAGTTTTGTTCGTGAAAATGTTCAGTATACAACATCCAGTGTAATCACGTGACGGTACTGATGTAACATGTCAGTTACTTTTGAAGGATTCATAATGGGCGAGTATTTTTATACTATGAAAAGCGTTTGTCTAAAGTGTAAAACTAGAAGAGGAGAATGACATGTTAGTAATGTTAGTCTATTGCAATGTAAATAGACTATTATATTTACATTCATCATTCAGGCTATGTTTTGTTCTATTTTCTAACGGAGGAGGACGACAACATTTAGGTAGAAAGGGACTATTCTTTTATAACATTTTCAAAAAAGATTTTAGTCCGTCTCTGGGGTAGAATCCTTCTTCAAATGGTGGAGTATAGAGGGCTATTTTTACAGGCAGACACAATTTTCAGAATACAGAAATATGCGTGCTGTTTCCAGTATCCATTTTTTCTATTCTTGAGATTAGTAATCAGTATTTTGAACAACTATTCCAAATCCCATATCAAAATTCACGCTGCACAACCAGCAATCGACAAAGAGAAGGGAAGTGCGGGCATGAATGAGGGCAGGCGTCACGTGGTCGTTTTCCCTAATATTTCTAATTCATACGATTCAATTGTATGACCTGAAGCATTATTAATTGATTAATGGTGGCATAGGGGTCATATACATCGTAATAGATTTCATTTGCAAATTTAGTGCATTAGTAAAGGTACTTTGGTGCATCAAAGACAAACTATAATTAGATTGTTTTTTTTTTTAAACTTTTGGACGGTATTGAAACTTTGGATAATGTTTAATCATATCTCCTTCATGCAAACGGAAATGAATAATTTCACCTATGGTTGTTAAAAATGACAGAACAGTACACATTCGAATTATACTTTCGTGAACGATGCAAGCACACTAAATGCGGTGAGGAAACGTTATACAGGGCCCCCAACATACCATCAAGCGAATATGGTTTTCAGGGCTACATTGTATATCATAAAGAGAAATATACATGTACTCACCTGAATATCCACGTGGCACCTGTCCTAATGTTACGATTGGTTAACGTAAAACATAATTAAAATATAATATCAGGGCCCGTATTCACGAAACCGTTCTCATGCTCAAGCATGGAGTGTGTGCTCAAGTCTGATTTCTTGTTCCGGTTATAACTCGATTATAATTTTTTATTTTGTCAATGATTTGGACTTAAAGTCGAATACTGTTTTCAATGTTTTAATCTTATGTTTTGGTCGTTTGATGTGATTTAAGCGAGTTACAAGTATGTTGATTTGAGCACAGAATCCATGCTTGAGCATAAAAACGGTTTCATGAAAACAGGCCCAGATAACACTCAACTAGTTTTCTAGTCTCCTACCATAATGACCGACAAGAGAATAGGAACTAAATCGGAATATGGCGTGTTGCCAATGTCCGATTTATACTCCACCTGCGATGTGAATGAGAGAGACTAAGTTATTGGTTTCAGCCTTGATTGACCAAAAATCCTGTTGTTGTTTCCCCGTAGCTAAGTTACGCTGTGTTACGTTTTTATTTTGCTATAATTAAACTAGTTACAAACTTTTCCATTAGTACAAATGGTATGAGGATTTGCTTGGCCGAGAATATATACCTTAAAACAGAAATCCATCGTTTGACAGCATAGGTGTGTCTAGAAAATATGTCTGATGAAACGATATGTGAGGGATATGTAAAATTTGGACAGTGAGAATGCTTTCCCTGCGGACAAAAGTTCGGCAAACAACCTCGAGATAATTTAGTCGTTTACCAGATAAATATCAACGTTGATTTGTTTAAAAAATGTTTTGTATACTGATGGGCCAATGGCCAAAAGTTTGAATAAAACTTGAAAACTTGAACTTGAAAACTTGAATTTGGCAACAAAGGCTACCGCACACGATCACCGTTAACCGGGTTATGACGCTAGGCTGTTAAAGAAACATCTTAATGTGTTGTATTCAAGATTACGTTTATTAACCATACTAAAAACTAAAATATGACGATGTAAAAGCGCATATTGACAATTGTCGATATGAACGCCAGTTAGTCCGAATTATTCTGACGTTTATCGACTTTTTTCATATCGGTCTGCCGTCGATTAACGTCAGAACTCCGGCCCTCTACAATATGCGGGAAATATGCGACCCGCGGCCGGAGCGCACTTCAAACTGATATTTTAGAAACAAATCGTCATTTTCACACACATGTCGCACATGGATCGAAAGATCTATTCTTTATGCACAAGATGAACATACATAACATGCCTCAAACAACTAATACAATCACTAAAAACATATTTTTTCAAACTTACTCTGTTTTACTCTAGTTTATTGATAGCCCCGCCTTCCAATGCCACGTGACTAAAATCTCGCTGGCCTACGTCATAACGTTGGGAAATACCTTCGGTAACGCGAGATCTCGTCAAGTCATGTGACATTTCTCATGGCCTAATTTCCATAAAAAACATGGGTTGGTATAGAAAACGTTGGAAAATGCGTTTCGTAATGATCTTTGAAACATGTTATTGATACCACCTAGTGCATAAAGAATAGATCTTTCGATCCATGTGCGACATGTGTGTGAAATTTACGATTTGTATCTAAAATATCAGTTTGAAGTGCGCTCCGGCCGCGGGTCGCATATTTCCCCCATATTATAGAGGGCCGGAGTTCTGACGTTAATCGACGACAGACCGATATGAAAAAAGTCGATAAAACGTCAGAATAATTCGGACTAAACGCCAGTATACAATGTACTAAAATTTACAATTTTAAAATGCCGTCCAATCCCTAATTACGTAGTGACTTATCTGTCAGAAACTAAGGGTTTTATATACATTTTTACCATGAGAAAGTTTGTCAGCTTAATGGTGTTATCATAATGATATTATCATGTTGTATGGTATTTACATGATATGATATTTTTCAAACTTTTCTCTTCTGCATTACAAAACTTTTATATACACCGCCTTGGCATGTTGTTTGTGTATATTTTTTTATTAACTAGCGTAGGTACCGGCGAGATATGCTGATGGACTTAATAAAGTTATACTACACATTGTTTTTTAAATTTTACAATGTGAATACTTATAACGTAGAACAACGTTCTAACTACACGTCCGCACAGGAATTGTCAGTGTTATATATACGGCTCAAAACGTTCCCGTTTAAGTTTAATTTATTCAGCCGTAACAAGAACTTCAGTGCAAGGGTATGTAGAAGTGTTTTTGTAAGCACCTGTTGTATTTTACTGAACGAATGACCAAAACTAGTCTCTTTGATGTTGCCGTGTGTACCCATTACTCTGCGTACGTTTCCTTTTTTTTAGTTAACCAAGTCCCACACCCGATTGTAGAATGCCCATGTGGTCTGTAACTATATATGATGTAGTCTATCAGTAATCGGGAATGTCTTTCATCATCAGTGATTGGAAGTCCGCAGTATTACTGAGTCTGAATCTCAAACAAATATCGATTTAAGTTACAAACGTCATTAGCGTGATCTAAGTAGGTTCTTGTGTAAACGGAAGTTGCAACATGTGCAGCGATTAAGACGTGTAAACATCAATGACACGTGCACGACGTGCGCGTTCGTGCACGTGTGGCATTCAAAACGAAGCATACCTACTCGTTAATTGATCCAAAATGGTTTCAAGTACATCACGACTCCCCTTCCTACATTCTCTTGTTGGTGTAAACCCATTTTGTTCATATTTCTCTCAGTTGGGCACACAATGCTCTTCCCCCACCATCTAGGTGTGTATATTAATACCTCCCAGAACAGTGTTTGGAACCAACACGGCGCTATGTCATCTTGTTTTAAGACTATTCTTCGCTCACATAATCCCTTTCTTCTCAAGAATGTGTTCTGATAAAATGAATACGCTGATACAACATCGCTTTATCCTAGACAAACGGAAACGTTCAGAACTATTACATGGCAATTTGTCTAAACCTAACACTAAGTGCGTGCATCAGAACAATTTTTAACTTGGTACACATGTCTTCAGACGTCACATGTTAGGCATATTGAAATCGAATAAATATACATCGAGAATCTAACGAAATGACGACTCTCTAGATTTTCATTAGTCAGTTTAAATGAATGTCCGGATTATACAGTAGTCGGTAGTCGGTTTAGACAGGGTTGTTCACTATATGGACTAAACAGATGTTCGGATTCGACAGTATTCGGTTTAGAAACTGCCCCGATTATACAGTATTTGTTTTAAACAAGGTTAATGGGTGGTCAGGTGGTGCAATGGATAGCGCTCTTGCCTTTCACCAAGGCGGCCGGGGTTCGATTACCCGATCGAACGTGAAAAGGCATGGGGTCGCCTGCTCGACCACGTGGGTTTTCACCCGGTACTCCGGTTTCCTCCCACAGTTAGACCCTCCGCGCACTTACATCCGGGCTAGGAGTAGTAATTATTTCATAATTGTTGAAAAATAGTTAAGTTTAATAAAACCCACAACAGGTTACTATGTTTACATAGACAAGTCATTGTTCATGTTGCTAATATACTGCTTCGCGATGGTACAATTTTCTCCTCAGTGTCAATTATTATTCTTGAATAAATCTTATCGATCCATAGAAAACATACAAATCCAATGCAAACACCTCGTCTATCGTACTCCTATAGCAGACAAGTACAGCTGTCAGCAGTTCACACTACGGCTCTAAATGTTTGTTATTACTTTCCTCTGAGAGGCGTAGCTCATTGGAGCTAATGGATGTTTATTATATACACCATATAGAGACACCATATTTCACTTTCCCCTGTGTCTAACGGTCTTGCTTAAGTGGTGAAAACGGACATTTTCAATTGATTTTCATACATCGGTTACGAAAAACTAAATTTCAGTTGTTGTTTTGTTGAACGTTGAACGTAAATGATAATGAAACAAACTGGAACAGGAAAATTATGATTTTTTGCTGGCAAATTGCTAAATTAAGCTTTCTTTTTTGAATTATTCCATACAGTTGCGACAGTGATGACCAAAATTGATATCGCGTAAGCAAAACACATAGGAAAATTTAAAAACAAAGTCAAGTCATATGATATTGTTAAATGACCGTATACGTTATTTTTGACGTCACTGTGGTTTCCATGGAGATTTGTAGGAGGATAGAGAACTGGTCTCTGTTATAGAACTTATGCATTGTGTATCACGAGTGGTACAAAACGTGGGCATGATTTATTAAAGCGATGGATTGCCAATAATCGAAGGTGTGAAGTTGTAAGAGATCAATGGGCCTCATTAACAGGTACGCCATTCAAGCAAGTGCTGAGGCAGAAAAGAGCAATACCGACATTTGCATAAATTATATAGCCGCTTAAGGCTGGTGTTCTGATGGCAGTTGCTGACCCTGATAAAGTACAGCTTAGTGGTACATTAATGAAGGTGAAATTATAAACACTCATAGATATATCATAATCAAACGTATATTTTTCTGGCATAATAAGTTGGCGTCAGACACACATCTTGCTCTCGTTAATATTTGCGATGTTGGATTGAGTGAAAGATATTTTTATAATTTGACGAATCACGTGTTTAAGCTAAATATGCTTGTCGCTACTGGCCCGTGGTGGTTTTACTCGAGGGTCGTATCAAATTTGGTGTCATTTCAACAACGGATATTTGCCGAGTAAACAAGGCGGGAGGCAGCTTTTGTATCGTCGTAATTAATCGTTGTCCCCATTAGCTGGCACTTACCAAAGCAAATAAGACAGGAGTTATCAGTAACGAAAATTCAATTAGTCTATCGATCAAGTATTGGGAATAATTTGTAAAGATTTATTTGGTTAAATAACATATGAACGATATCCAATACGGTGATCTTTATAACGGTACCTCTAAGAAGAGTAGTATCATTTGTTTGTTGAATCAGACGTGTCCATTCTGGTAAATGTCGAGTTATTGATCATTTAAATGCTGTTTAAGCAGGTCCTACAAATGGAGAGAGGGGAAGGGGAGCAGCCCTGACTCCACAAGTATTGTCATGATAACATTTAATTGTCTCTTAAATGTTTAAATTATAATAAGATTTCTGCGACTGCATACGGACTGTCGTGCAATAAGTGATAAACGGAAACTCTTGACGCCTTTAAGCGCCGATATCACGTAACATCAATAGTAAAACCAACCCGTAAAACTTCGGTGATCATTTCACTGTTACTTCAATCCGCCGCTAGTGGCGCTGTCATCAGACGCGATTTACAACTTTTGCGGTTTAACTATGGTATTCCAATACTAATAAACAGTCAATAGATATGTTTATTCTCAGAAATATGCCCCTATCGACAAAATCCTTGTATAAAATCGTTAAAACTAAGAGCGGTAATGCTGTCCTTATATTTTTGACATTTTTGTGGTACTTACCGGAAGGAGTGTTTGTTAAAAGTTTACATACGAATATGATCATTTTAATTGCTATACATTATATTACAAGCGTTTATTTAATCAAGACCTTCCCCAAATACCTGTGGGGATATACTGTGGTCATATATTGATCGCGTACGTTTGACTTTTCAACACATTTTATTGACAAAGATGAAAGGTTGTGAAAGGATTGGCCAACATATATGCAAACACATGTAAAAGGGATCGGCCAACAGGCATGGCTTGTACAGGTGTCCTTAAATGTACATACAATTACACGTATACATTAAAATGATTAATTTATTAAGTAGTCGTGTATCTAAAGCTTGTTCAGGATTAATATATATGGAAATTATATTTTGCAATAAACATTTATACATACCGTCACTTTATCCAAATCGGGACACTTTTTAGATAAGTATCAATGACTTTATATCATACTATCAATTCCACCATACTATCAATTCTACAATGTACCATACTATAAATTCTACCACACTATCAATTCTACCGTACTATCAATTTTAGCATACTATCAATTCCAAAAATGTTTGAATAGATTCTATCAACTTTTTTCATTTCTACAATCTGAATAAAATCATCTGTTACATGGCTCCGCCTGAACATGTTCAGGCGTAGTACGAAGTTAACGAAGCCATGTAACAGATGATTTTAATCAGATTGTCATTTCTGTTACAAGTCTGGCGCGTGGTTCTATAAATTAACGCGAAATTTTAGAGTAAAAGGGGGTTCTGATTAAATATCTTCTCCAATATAGCACTAATTTTTATGAAATAGACTTTTGAAAATAATATCCAAATAAAGAGCGTCGCACGGCACGTAAATCACGAAAGTTTTATTTTGGTAATTATTCTTACCTTTGAATTGTCCATGTAATGATAATCTGCAGCCAATACAGCTTATTTACAGTTAAATTGTCATAAAAGTATCATCAAGTGAAAACTGCATACATAAAAGTTTGCTTGCATGACAGTTTCTTGGGCCGTTTCCACACAAGTGTCCTGTTTTGGGTACTGTCCCGAATTGGGAACAGTGATGTTAGATCATAAGCTCAAGCACATCAATATAGCAAAAGTCTATTAAAACACATTTCATTCCCGAAAAAGGTTGGAAATCTGGTGAACAGAAATCATTTAGGGAATAATAAAATAAAGCAGAATTGTGAAGAAACTTTATTTTGATTATTTTACATTGTACAGATAACATTATCAGTGCAAGTAAAGATCAGCACTCAATACATGTCTATATCAGTGGTGCACCGCCGCTCTTATACAAAAGATAAATGATATCACTCTTACTGTGCCTGAAATCAAACAGGGCTTATTTATCAATGACTGCCAAGTTGTACCCCTAGGCCTTTACGCGTGCTCTTGGCAGATTCTATCCCTCCAGAATTTGTTCTGTCTGGAAGTCCCACGTCTATAGGGGACGTTTGGTGGGATTTATGCTTGGAAGATTGATGTTGTCACGGACTGTTTCGACCCGTTCCCGTCTCCTTTTGGTAACTCCCACTTCCTGTGTATCATGGAACTGTAGCGTCCTTGTCAACTTAACTTCTCGTGTGGCTTCTTTATGAACGGAAGTACTTCTACCGGAAATAAATGCAATGGGCGGAAGTGTTCCCACTCTTGTCCCAGTTGTTATTTTATCTGATTTGCTAACATGTTGGGCAGATGGAAGAATATGAATTCCATTTCTTTCTTTTGGTTTAGCTTTGCTTGATCTTTTTGGAATTCTGAAAGATTCTTTTTCAAGAGGAGGAAGGGTACACTTTACTGAGACATTCGTATAACTAACTTGAGGACCCGAGCGATGCCCTGTTCCAGAAGACGGATTCTGCTTCCGGTTATTTGAAACCCTCTTGACCACTGGCACTTCAACTGCTGGTAACTCAATGCTTGTGATGGTATGTCCATTTCCTGATAACCTCTGTACAGAAGTTAGTGGCTTCTGGTTCCTCTTATCAGTTTTTATTTTCTTGTATGGCATTTCATTCAGTCTGTCGCCCTGCCCTCCTGACAGCCGGGAGGTAACATTGTCTCTAGCAGATGTCACAGTTTCTGCAATGGCTGATCTCTGTCCAGCAGACAACCCAGGTTTCTTGATGCGTTGCTTTGGTTTTGATTTAGTTGTAGAGTCAAACTTCGTTCGAGCGCTAGAACCTTTGTTTGTGGTCGTGTTTAAATCATTGTCTTTGTGCAGTCCAATATCAGGTTCTCGAAGACATCTAACTTTGTTTACGTTAACATCTGAAAAAGCAAAACAGTTTGTTTTACTTGCAAAAAACACACAAGTAACAAAAGACTGGCGAACTATTGGTGTTACTTCTTCGCGAATTATTTGTCTCCTACTTACGAAACCAAAGACTTACATCTGCTGTTACATGTAGTTTCTGTACATCAAATATAAGTAGCAAACTATCCGATATACGTGTGTAACAGGGAAAGAAAAATGTAACGGACGGCCGGGATACGAACCCGGGACCCTCCAAATTTAGACGGACGCTCTACCAATTGAACTACCTGGCCGCCGAAATCTTCCCAGTCCAGTTTTACTACACATATAATAATATTGTTTCATTAGTGACCAGGCTTACTTGCTTTAATGATTTAATAAACGTTACTTTATATTGTTATTCACCCGTCAATAACAATAAACCAGGGATATGCTATTACCTGTGAGGTCTCGTTCTGATAAACTATCGGGGAAGTCCTCCGGATTTGAGAGTGTCCATGAGGTCGTATTGCCGGAAAAGAGGGATTCCGGTGTTACAGATCGGCTTGACAGTCCCGGTACAGGGGTCATGACCTCTTCTATAGGGGTCAGCATCCTTATCATTGATTCATTCAATCCGAAGTATACCTGTCTCCCACCGATTGCGGAACATTTGTCTTCCAGTGATTGGCGTAGATATTTCTTAATTTTGGAGTCACCAGTAAAAATTGACTGATCTGAATCCTTGAGTGACATGATGAAGAAAATACTAAATATACGAACTATATAAATGAGTAAACTAGGAATCGTGGTCGTTTGTTGATAAGACGAAAATTTAGAACTCGCGTTCAAGAAGCAGCTTTAGCCGAGAGTCTGGCGTAGCTATGAGAGGTTTTGATGACGCAATGGACAATTAAGTCATATGACGTCAGGCTGATTGTGACGTCACTATTCTATTGTTCCTGTACTGCTAAAGGAATCGGAGTGAATTTTACTGCAATTTTTTCTAATTCATTCGGGGTTTGGTTTTGCAAATTTGCAATGCATCACATTAAAAAAATAATTCAGCTTTCTCGGGTATAAAATTTATCGAGTAAGCTCCCAATCAATGCGATATTCGCGAGTTTTTAAATTCGAGATATGAACACACTTAGGTGTTCACCTGTTTATTGGCTAGAATACAAAGTCCCAGATAGTTTTATTTGCATGTTTCGCAAAATACTTTTGTCGTGAAAGTGAAGTAAAGTATTCGTCATTCGTCCGCACGGAAGGGTCACACAGCAGTATCTTGTATAACTTTGGTCATTGTAGGCGTGAGTCCATCATTCCATTTTGTACCGGCGGTCCGTATGTCCCGACGTTCACATAGAGTCTTGACTTTCAATTCAGTTCTCTGTAAATCAATTAGGCCCACCAGCCGCGGTCAATACTGGGTGCGTTTAGAAAGAAGGAATTGCTTATAAACGAGTTCATTAATTGAAGTACACGTTTCCTGTATTACAGGCGGTGGTATGTACTCCAACTTGTCTTACAGATTCATGTAAACCACACGGTCAGCTACATATATAGCTCTCAAACTAATCAGTTTTATAATGCACCAGACTTTCTGTTATATAAAAACAAACATAAAAACCCGAATTAGTTTAAATAAGACATTCAGTATAAAAAGCCACGCACAGACTTACCAACGTTTTATCATGAGAGTGGGAAAAACGGATGTTTAAACCCTAAGATATGTCAAACTAAACAACTTGTACAAAATGAACGTAAACACATCCAGGAACATATATATTTAATGATCGGCAGTTTTGTGAGGAATAGTGGCCAATGTGTACAAACTGAACGTAAAACACCTAGCAACATACATTGTACATATATAATGATCGACAGGTTTGTGAGGAAAAGTGACCATTATGTACAAAAACCTATATAATGATCGACAGTTTTTCGAGGAATAGTGGCCAATGTGTACAAACTGAACGTAAAACATCCAGGAACATATATATAATGATCGACAGTTACGTGAGGAATAGTGGCCAATTTAAGGGACTATCTCGCCTACCAAACATATACATTACATTGTTATTGAATTTAACATCTTCGCATTAAAAAAATACAATTGAGATTCAACAATAACGTTGTACCCGAGCCTATTATCCTTTAGAGGTCCAAACTCACTGTAGGATCCCTGTTCCACAGCATGAAAAACATGAGAGAATTCCATTGTTGTTTTGTCGAATGTACGTTGTACACTTACCATCCCCTAATTTTGTTTTGAGTAAAACTCCGTTAAGCAGGTACACAGTGCTCAATCGGTTAGAGCGAGAGTATAACCATTTAAAATCCAGGGTTTCAACCCTGGGCTCACCCTGCTGGATTTTTACAATTAGTACGCTTTTTTTTAAAATTATGTTTTATTTATGTATTTGCACTTTTTTCGTCTTTATGTTGTTTATATAAATCCTTCAAGATATTGTTTTCTTTTTAGAAATGATTTATCAAGCCATAGCCGTGCCAAAAATAAAATCAGTAGCTTACGCGTTTTTACATGTTTTGGTTGTGATACAGGGATCCTTAAACACACCAAATCTCAAGCCAGAACGAGGTTGATGCAGACGCGCAAAACTTAGCTTGTGTGAAACATGTATGAGGTACACGTGGGGTGACATGGTCAGACCTGACAGGTTTATAGGTTTATTTATGTATATTTCCTTGTAATAAATATTTTACAACACTATCAAAATAACATAATGTGATAAGGATTTTGTTCTAGAAGCAATGGAACTGGCATTTGGTGTGCTTTAAGGAAAAGTAAAACATTAATTTAATAACTAAATATTTATGCTTTTTTGGCAAAAACAAAACTTTCAAACGGAAACCTGTCTTAAAAAAAACCCGTCCAACAAAATTATGTTCAACATAGACCTGTCTTATATAAAATAAAAACCTGTCCAAATTGAACATAAATCTGTATAGATAGGCTTTTGGATAACACAAGTTCAATTTACACAAATATTTACTACTTTGTGATATGTCAGGTTTATAGAGGATCCGGATTTGACAGACGTCGATTTGGACAAGTTACACGTACACAACTTTCGGTAAGGAAATGACTTAGGGTAATATGCACGTACATTATTCCAAAATTTCGTTGTCAATGCAAATTATTCATAAAATATAATTGCATGGCTGTGGGATGCTCTGACGTCCTGAGTGGTCACCGCATATATTCTAACGATTCACCGGAGCGCAATTTTGTAAATATTTCGACAAGGAATGCCTACCTCTCAAATATCCCCTCCAGCACTGACTGAACACGAAACTAACAGGATTGACTGACATTTAGAATTTTATTAGTGTACTCAAAGATTAAATAGGCTGCTCGTATAGCGTTGGAATCCATATATAATGATTAGTGACATACTCTGGCCTTTTATAACGAGCCAAATGCATATAAAATGTTCTAAACTAGCAACAAGCTGCAGGTACAATCGATTTCAGAGAGACTAAATATTGCTTCCTGCAAAGATTGTACTTTTGATTTTGATAATAAAATGTATGTTCCCCAGAATTGACAATTCCAGTATGCATGTCTCTTTTTCACAATTAAACACAAAAATTGTGGGAAATAATTAACCGAACACTGTAGTTACTTTTGTTTTCATTCTGACTATGTAAGATTTCGGATTATTTGGGCCAAGGCTGCGTGGGCTGGGACTGAATGTGTTCCATATAGCTTAAGTAAAACAAACGAAACACGTTCCATTCCCAAATAGTCACATCACACTTTATCTTTCAGCATATTTACACGAGAAAGGCAGACAATGTTGCTATTATATGACATATGTATGTATTTGCTTAAAATGATGGGGCTATGCCCCTCGATCTAACCTTCCCCACTCCCCAACCCGGCGCTTCGCCCCAGCACCCTGTCCCTCCAATCAGTTGGTCCGGGCAAGAGCTACAGCCTTACGTCATCAGTCACGGTAGCGTCTTTACAGGGTCTACTTCAGGGCTCACGAGGGGTCCAAATGAGGGCGGCCCGTTTTGTAACGGACAACTACAGGGACCGCACCCAAGGGTGCTTGGCAGCTATGGTGCAGGAACTTCAATGGGACGATCTAGAAAACCGCCGTAAAACATCGAGGCTGGTCATGATGTTTAAGATCTCACATGACTTAGTGGACATTGAAGGGGCAAGGTACTTAACACCAGGTGACAGCAGGACAAGAGGTGCACCTAAATTCCAAGAGCCAACAACCGCAAGGCAAGTATACGACAGTTCGTTCTTCTACCGTACCATCAGAGAATGGAACGGAATATCATCATCTGTGAGGACAGCCAAATCCATCGAGGTGTTCCGCATGCTGCTTATTCCGTCTTTGCGTATTACAGAGTTATCTTCTCTTTTGAGCAGGTATTGGTTGTTACGTCATTGGTTTATGTGAGAAAATTACGTCGTTTTCTCAAAAAATGATGACGTTACTCTCACAAACAAATGACGTAACAATCAATACCTGCTCACAAGAGAAGATAACTTTGCAATACGCAAAGACGGAATTACCACCACAGCAGCAAGCTCCAGTCAGCTGCATATTTTTATCCACTTTTAATTATAAATACTGCCAGAAGGTTTCTAGCTGTACTTGTCATGCGCCAGTGCATATTCTTATACAGGAAGAAGAAGAAGTAGTTTACAACCACTATTTAATTTAAACGATACATTCAATTAAACACAGCAATAATTTACCGTGTGGAGTTTTGGTACATGTAGTTTATGTAGAGAACATACGATTAAGTCACACGATGTTGTAATACATTATAACGTGGGGTGTCATAATGGAATTCAGACATGTGATTAGATTTCTGCGTATAACGATATGAAGACACCAGAGGCAATAATTGGTACGCGACATACACTATTAGTATACTGTTCATTGACCGCTAATTCACACATTCCTTTATTAAGTAAGTGATGAACTTTGGGTCGTTCATATATGTGATACTAATAACATCTGAAACCACACCCTCGGTATAAAAGGATGACCGTGGGTAACAAATTAGCGACCTAACGTCGTCAATAACTACCGCATTTTCACCAATAAGCAATTAGGTATTGACACACGTATATAAATATATATAGACGCAATAAAACACATTGCGTCGGTCAAATCATTTATATAATGATAGTACATGTAATATCCCACAACGGGGGATGTGCTAGTGCATATCTAATATGGGGTTCCATATATATTTATATTTCCGTTGAATAGCCCTTAGATAAATCTACCAACCAAATATATTGTCATAAACCAATTATGGCAAGATTGTTACTGTACTTGAATATTTTCTATTCGGAAGATGTTCAGGGCCCGTATTCATGAAACCATTCTCATGCTCAAACGTGGATTTTGTGCTCAAAACAACTTTCTTGTAACTCACTTAAATCATGTCAAAACGATCAAAACATCAAACATTAAAAACAGTATTTGGCTTTGCGTCTTTTTATTTTTTTTCCAAATCATCGACAAAATAATATGTTATTGATAATTTATAAACAAAACAAAAAAAGTAGGCTTAAGCACAAAAAAACATGCTTGAGTATGAGAACGGTTTCATGAATATGTGACGTCAGATTCAAATTATGACGGAAATTCCCGAACAATATAACTGGAAATATATATACCCATGAGGTCCGGGTTGACTAAAACACAGAACGGAATATGACCCTAAACATGAGGTACGGGTTGACTTAAACACAGCACGGAATATGACCCTAAACACGAGGTACGGGATGACTTAAACACAGAACGGAATATGACCCTAAACATGAGGTACGGGTTGACTTAAACACAGAACGGAATATGTCCCTAAACATGAAGTACGGGTTGACTTAAACACAGAACGGAATATGTCCCTAAACATGAAGTACGGGTTGACTTAAACACAGACCGGAATATGCCCCTAAACATGAGGTACGGGTTGACTTAAACCCAGAACGGAATAAGACCCTAAACATGAGGTACGGGTTGAATTAAACACAAAACGGAATAAGACCCTAAACATGAGGTACGGGTTGACTTAAACACAAAACGGAATAAGACCCTAAACATGAGGTACGGGTTGATTTAAGCACAGAACGGAATATGACCCTTAACATAAGGTACGAGTTAACTTAAACACAGAACGGAATATGACCCTAAACATGAGGTACGGGTTGACTTAAGCACAGAACGGAATATGATCCTAAACATGGGGTACGGGTTGACTTAAGCACAGAACGGAATATGACCCTAAACATGAGGTACGGGTTGACCTAAGCGCAGAACGGAATATGACCCTAAACATGAGGTACGGGTTGACTTAAACACCGAACGGAATATGTCCCTAAACATGAGGTACGGTTTGACCTAAGCGCAGAACGGAATATGACCCTAAACATGAGGTACGGGTTGACTTAAGCACAGAACGGAATATGACCCTAAACATGAGATACGGGTTGACTTAAACACAGAACGGAATATGTCCCTAAACATGAGGTACGGTTTGACCTAAGCGCAGAACGGAATATGACCCTAAACATGAGGTACGGGTTCACTTAAACACAGAACGGAATATGACCCTTAACATGAGGTACGGGTTGACTTTAACACGGAACGGAATAAGACCCTAAACATGAGGTACGGGTTGACTTAAACACAGAACGGAATATGACCCTTAACATGAGGTACGGGTTGACTTAAACACAGAACGGAATATGACCCTAAACATAAGGTACGGGTTGACCTAAGCACAGAACGGAATATGACCCTAAACATGAGGTACGGGTTGACTTAAACACCGAACGGAATAAGGCCCTAAACATGAGGTACGGGTTGACTTAAACACAGAACGGAATATGACCCTTAACATGAGGTAAGGATTTACTAAAACACGAAACGGAATAAGGCCCTTAACATGAGGTACGGCTTTTCTAAAACACGGAATGGAATAAAACCATTAACATAAGGTACAGATTTGCTAAAACACGGAATGGAATAAGACCGTTACATGAGGTACGGATTTGCTACAACAGAACGGAATAAGACCCATAGCATGAGGTAACGATTGATTGAAACACAGAACGGAATAAGACCCTTAACGTGAGGTACGGATTCACTAAAACACAGAATGGAATAAGACCGTTACATCAGGTACGGATTGACTAAAATACAGAATGGAATAAGACCGTTACATGAGGTACGGATTTGCTACAACAGAACGGAATAAGACCCATAGCATGAGGTAACGATTGATTGAAACACAGAACGGAATAAGACCCTTAACGTGAGGTACGGATTGACTAAAACACAGAATGGAATAAGACCGTTACATCAGGTACGGGTTGACTAAAACACGGAACGGAATAAGACTCTAAACATGAGGTACGGATTTGCTAAAACACGGAATGGAATAACACCGTTACATGAGGTACGGATTTGCTAAAACACGGAATGGAATAAGACCATTGCATGAGGTACGGAATTGCTAAAACACGGAATGGAATAAGACCCGTAACACGAGGAACGTTACATGAGGAGGTTTCGTTGTATCTCTTGTATAGCATGTTATTTTATTATTAAGGCATGCGACTTGTCATACTGCAACTGATGAATTAGCAAATTTCATTAGGAAGTTAATCGGCAATGATTACATTTATCTATTTTATCAAAAAGCACGAACTAGGCCAGCGTGTATGTAATATAGTGGCTAGTCTGTTAATATATTGGCCAATCCATAACTATAGAGGCTAATCCGTCAATATAGAGGCTAATCCATCAATATGGAGGCTAACCCGTCAATAAAGAGGCTAGTCTGTTAATATATTGGCTAATCCGTCAATATAGAGGCTATTCTGTTAATATATTGGCTAGTCCGTCGATATAGAGGCTAATCCGTCAAAATGGAGGCTAATCATTCCTTATAGAGGCTAATCCGTCCATTTATAGGCTAATCCGCCCATACAGAGGCTTATACGTCAATATAGTGGCTAGTCTGTCAATATACTGTCTAGTCTGTCAATTTAGAGGCGCGTCTGTAAATAAAGAGACTAGACCGGTAACAGAAATGCTAGTGCACAGGGAACCACTTTCACTGGCTGTGAGTATACTATTGTTTACCCACTACACTCTACTGCTGTCATCCAACAACCGAAAGGCTTGCAGTGTGACAAACTCGTCACAGAGTTTAGAATTTTAGAAAGACAAGAAGCTGTATTTTATATGTCTAGGTATCATAACGACTGAGCCAAAGGCTACAGAACTTATAACATTACTACAATATAATGGTGTATCCTAAATAATAAAATGTAACCAACTTACAGAGTTTGTCGACAGCCCAGTGTTTGTAGATTTAACCTTACACTATCCGTTCCACGGGTTATATTTAAAAAAGAATAGTTGATCATTTCCGATGATAATCAATTGTAACATTATTTTCTATAAAAGCCGAGCTGTTACATTTTTTGTTCACAGGCAGGCGCCAGTATAATTGATTTTGATATAATTATTGAAAACATGATTAAAGTGGCTTGCTCGACAAGGGTTCAAAGCGTTCAGTTTTTAGCCGGTATTGTGCCGTACATACACAGCCTGTATTACTTACGTCCTATTAAGAGCTATGGTCAGTTAAGGACGTGGCAGGTTGTGGCGGAGGATGGAAGCCGGAGTACCTGGAGAAAAACCTCCGACCTGCGGGTAATACCTTGCGACTGCCCATGGCCAATATAGGCATCGAACCCGCGACCCATTGGTAGAGGGCTAGTGATCACTTAGCCACCACTGCCCCTATGAAGCACACGACGGCGTGTCTTGTTATGCAGATAAGATAAAATGATGATGAAATTTAAAAAATAATCTTCAGCTGAATGTTAACAAAGAAGAGAGAATAAAGTTAACCGATACTTGACATCAGATCAGCACGTGCATATCTAGAACAGAGTAAAACTAGTTAGACCAGCAGGATATTCAGTAAGCATTATCTAAAACTTGATGCACACCAAGCTGCACGCGTTATAATATATCTTGTCAAATACACAATATGTTCTTCTCATAACAGTTATATTTACCGCGCGTTATGATTAATTTGTCTGCAATCCTGCGAGAATTACAGGACAATAACTTTCCAAAGAAGGCAGTTTAATACTTATATTTCCGTTTTTAATTTAAGTTTTTCTCATATTTCCAACCTGTTATCGCATTTCAAAGTCAAATTTCGCGCTGTCTGTCAGTGGGACTTGTTTTTGTGACGTGACGAGTACACGCGACCGTTCCCGGCAAAAATATATATAATTCGTGGAAATCAACACAAAATCATCAATTTAATTTCAACAATTTAATCAATATATTCCCCCGTGAGGATATTCACCTTTTATACAACATAACTACATAAATTGTTGCGAGTTACATTGATCATCGGTTAAACCGACGTCACGAACGTGTTCTCCATATCACTACACCAATGGGAATTATGTGAGAATTATAATCTGATATCTTTCTATTTTGTTTGGTTAGGTTATATAGTGGCAGTGCAGAGCAGATGGAAATATTTTGAAAATAACTGTTAAATTTGAGTCTGATGTCCAGTGCGGCTTAAAGTTCTCAGCTAACACCGGAAGCCAAAAATAAGTATTTTCAATTAAGATAACATTTTATCCTACTTTTTCCCAGGAAGTTTGAAATAAATACCACGTAAGCGAAATTTATCGCTTGAAATGGTAATTTCCAATCCCTGGTCTGAGGTAATTAAAAGTAAATCTTGTGTTTGATCCTGATAACAGTAATGACATGTTTTACAGTTAAAAGAACAGGAACATTCAATTTAGGCAACTTTAACGGAATCCCGTGTTTTAGGGTTGATTTTTTTAATGGGGTGAAACAATTCTTTTGAAAGCTTTCGAAAGTATTTCATTAATAAGATGATATAAATCCTCCATAGGAATAACCAAATATTATTTTGCATCCATCTAAAACGTGTGTTCGTGTGAAAGTACCTCTAGCGTTTTATCGGGTTTGTGTCAACAAGATGCTATCTTACGCATTCAACGAATTAATGTTAAAGAGTGATCTCCCTTATACATGTAATTGATTGCATCAGCATTATCATGCTTTACCAGTCACCCATCGTTGACAATTCCGTGGTTATTATTGCTTTTCATCAGTATGGTCGATTTTTCCAGTTGCAACATTTCCAGATCTGGCCACAACACTAACGGGATTTATAAAAGGACGTGTAAATTGGAGAGGTTACTAATCAGTCATCCCTGTCGAACGTAGACACAGTAATCGGAAGGCCAGGAGTAAGACTTTCAAAATCTCGTATTTATCACTAAAGATTGATATTTCTATAAATAAATAGAGCGTATAACGAGACAAGGTTCCAGTAATTTACGTAAAGATTTATGAGTATGTGTCTGTAGAACACGCTAAAGTAATGACATAAGTGATATGTCCTGATGTGTTTGTCTGGTAGTGGTACAGTCTTCGTCAACCTGATATAGTATGTCTGTGGTACTGAGTTCGTCAACCTGATATAGTATGTCTGTGGTACTGAGTTCGTCAACCTTGTATAGTATGTCTGTGGAATTGGCTTCGTCAACCTTATATAGTATGTCTGTGGTACTGGCTTCGTCAACCTCGTATAGTATGTCTGTGGAATTGGCTTCGTCAACCTTATATAGTATGTCTGTGGTACTGGCTTCGTCAACCTTGTATTGTATGTCTGTGGTACTGGCTTCGTCAACCTTGTATTGTATGTCTGTGGTACTGGCGTCGTCAACCTTATATAGTATGTCTGTGGTACTGGCGTCGTCAACCTTATATAGTATGTCTGTGGTACTGGCGTCGTCAACCTTATATAGTATGTCTGTGGTACTGGCGTCGTCAACCTTATATAGTATGTCTGTGGTACTGGCGTCGTCAACCTTATATAGTATGTCTGTGGTACTGGCGTCGTCAACCTTATATAGTATGTCTGTGGTACTGGCTTCGTCAACCTTGTATTGTATGTCTGTGGTACTGGCTTCGTCAACCTTGTATTGTATGTCTGTGGTACTGGCGTCGTCAACCTTATATAGCATGTCTGTGGTACTGGCGTCGTCAACCTTATATAGTATGTCTGTGGTACTGGCTTCGTCAACCTTGTATTGTATGTCTGTGGTACTGAGTTCGTCAACCTTGTATTGTATGTCTGTGGTACTGGCTTCGTCAACCTTGTATAGTATGTCTGTGGTACTGGCTTCGTCAACCTTGTATAGTATGTCTGTGGTACTGGCTTCGTCAACCTTATATAGTATGTCTTATAGCATGTCTGTTTAACTGATAAGCGCTTCTCGAAATTCTTGTGCATGAAAACTCGCTCTGTTTGGTTTATGAGGTGCAAGTATCGTATACAAAACAGTAATTAGATAAAGGTAGATTGTTACTGTTTTACAGCGCAGATGTTACACATCCTGTCGTGCGCATCACTGACACTGAAATACATTGTATATTAGTTTGTACAATATGCCCTAGTTACAACTGTACCATTTTTCATTTCTCTTTTACAGACAGCTTTTTGTCTTTTTTTCAGAAGGTAGATAAAACCCCACCGGATCGTAATTTTCCTTCGTTCATTTGATACATTTATTATTGCCAGAAAGTCCAGATTTAGTTCCTATGCAGCAATTTTGACTATCATTAGACATGGTAATTTCCAATCACTGATCTGAGGTAATTCAGTATACAGGTGTAGTTCGTTTACTTTGATCCTTATCGTAGTAATGGCGTGTTTTACAGTCAATCGAACAGGAGAATAAAATTAAAGCAATTGAAACGGAATCATGCGTAGTTTAGGGATGATGTGTTTTTATCGAAAACGTGTGAAAAGGTTTCTTCAGGATGGTTGTGAAAAATTTCATTAATTGGTTCAAAACACAAATCGATAATAAAGAGTAATCAACAACAACTACTTTTGCTCTTACAAAAAAACAGAGGGATCGCCTTAATTGATTGATGATGTAAAACTTGGCACACTGAGTGGATACCGAAGAGGCGCGTTCGCGTATCAACCTGAAATAGTACATAATGTAGTGTAATGCATGTGTCGAGTGCACATTTGGACACACACAATACATATTTAGATAAAACTAAACTGCATGACGGACGAAGGCAACTTTTGACTCTTGCTCCTGGAACATAATCGAATGTTTTTAATATTCATTCGCTTAAGAACTGATGGAACCGAAACAGGTGATATTTTAAATTCAGATGCAATTATTTTGTTTCGTCTAAATGATGGTATCTGTAATTATCTAATTCAAAGCACATGTTTATGACCCTGTAGGCTTACTGTCAGTTTTAAGTGCGCGTTCTGTGTTTACGGATTGTTACATTTATGAATAATAGATTCACAAAACGATGATCGTACGACTTTCTAGTAGAGAGGCACTATAAATATCTCTGTAAGTTAATCACTGAAACATTGGTACCTAGGTTTAATACAGAGATCATATAGTAGATACATTTTTCCACATAACCAGGAATTGATAATTGGATGTATTTGAACAAGAAGCAGTCTAGACTATTGTTTCCAGTCTTTACTTAACTGGTTGTATGTCGTCTTTTCGTATTGCAGAGTTATCTGCTCTTGTGAGTCGGTATTGATTGTTACGTCATTTCTTTGTGAGAGTAACGTCATACATTTTTTAGAAAACGACGTAATTTTCTCTCACAAACTATTGACGTAACAATCAATACCTGCTCACAAGAGCAGATAACTCTGCAATACGAATAGACGGAATAGCCTCAGGCCACAGATACTGTATTGTTATCAAATTATATAGATTATCTCTCCTTGAAAAGGACATGGCGCAAACCTTTATACCGAAAAGAAGCAGGTTTTTTTCTTCATTAATTAAAGTGAATGGTTGGTTGTGTATAATTTCCATTAGCGAAAGGTCACGTAATGCTGTTCGCCCCTGAGCATTAATTTCATGATCGTAGTTTAATGAGTAATGTTGATGTCATTGAAATTATCTATCAAAAATTCAGGTCATGAGACATTTTCAAACTGACTATAAAGCCTTCCTAGACAATTGAGCAAAGGTATTAAGTTTAGGGCCCGTGTCTATGAAACCATTTTCATACACAAACATGGATTTGGCGCTCAAACAAACTTTCTTGTACACTCGCAAAAATCATATAGGGCAAACAAGTGCAGTGGAAATATTGAAATGGTGTACGGCTGTAAGCCCCTAATAAAGATCTTCCTAAGATGAAAAAAATACAGCATTTTTTTGGAACATTAATATAAAGGTTGAAACGAGTCTTTTTATGATGATATGTATCACAGTTCTTTTTAAACGTAGTTTCAATGATATATGCATCATGGACTATATTTGAACGGAAATATGTTTCGTGCCTTAATTTCAATTCTTATATATATAACGGGGAGGAGAAAATATTTTCCCCAAAGGTTGTTGTACATACACAAGTAAATCAGTAAAAATCATACACGCGCATGTGTTATTTCAGCATTAAAATGTTTTCAGTTGGCAATCATAGGCAATGAATGCCTACAAGATAAAGGCGGAATCAATGTACTATGTAACGCACTAGCGCTTTAATGACCTTGTCTCTGTTTAGTTAGCATTCATTGTTGAATTTGCCTTTACCCTGTTGGCATTCACATTGCTTATGACACACGCTATAACGAACGCAAAATAGTTACATTTACTATCTGTGGAATAAATTGTTCGAAATTCAGCACTTATTTCAAATAATGCATTCACAATGTGTCGTATGTGCTTGCCCAATGAATCAGGGAGGGTGAGTGGTATCCAGCGTAACCATTACAACGTCATGGTTATGACATCAACAATCGGATCATGACATTTACAGCTGATATGACTGTGTTTCAGTTTGTAGTTTTATTTTGCGTTATACATTAACGTTTGGTTACTGATGTAGAATAAATAGCAACAGAGCTATTTGACTAACCCGTGCATATTTAAATTGATTAATGCGTATTTTACTAGACGAATGGCTATTTTAATTGATCAATGTATGTTTAATAGACCAATATGTATTTTAATTGACCATTTATATTTTGATTGTCCTTTATATATTCGACAATTTCCTTGTTTCTAGTTGGTGTCTAAAACATCTAGTTACGAAATTATAGTACAAACATTCTGGTCATTCAAATTTACGAAATTAAACAAGATTGAAGTTATATGTAAAGCTTGCTGAAATGAAAAAATGTTTCTCATTAAATATGGTACATGTAAACAGCACAGTGTATACTTACCTGTTTGAACTATAACTTATATGTCCGTGGCGTAGCAGCACTTCTCACACAGACTGTCCATTCAGATCAACATAACTTCCATTATTTGACCAACCGAGGCAAGTTGCATAGAGGTAGGGGACTGGCAAACAAGCTGACCGTTCCGTGGGTTGACCCGCGTACGTCATGACTTCCCAACGTCAGTCCAACACTGAGCGCTGTGTAACCGTTAAGCCTCTGAAACCGTCAGACTCGTTCATAAAGCCAAGTATCGATCATTCTTCTGTGTTAAAATTTCCCATGTTAGAGCACCAAGCAATTGTATCAGGTTGTGTCTGCTTAACGACATCTTGGATAACAAACACTCAATTTTCCGTTGATTTGGAAAATATATAAGTAGTTGTATATTCTATCTAACTGAAGAAATAATTTTTAAAGGTAAGATATTTATCTTTTGTTTCAGCTTTCAATACCAAAAAACGTTTAACTTATCTATGTATGTAAGCTGAGAATGCTACATTAAGATGGCTGGGGAAGTCAGGTGCTTAAAGCATTGTTACCTTATGAAGTCCTGTATGTAAGTTTCAAAATTGTTTTGTTTTAATTTTAAAAATTTAAAAATATTCATAATTTTTACTACTTGAATTAATCATGCTACTTCATACATATCCATTCCTTCATTTTAGCAGATATGGCAATTGAGTTGCAATAGCGTTAAGCGATGCTGGGTTCAAATCGAAAACCAATACTTTGGTTTGTTTGAATGTTACGTTAGTGGTACACTACATTGGAGTGTTATCTTAATTTTGTTATTGACTATAAGCAGATTGATTCACTCATTCCGCATTTAACGCAGTTAAACTTTTCAGTTCTTAACATTTGCTCTTCTATAAATAGAGTAATATGTGATTTGTTGAAGGCAATATGTGATAAGTGTGGTTTTCGAGATTTTTTTTCTGTTATCTTTACTTTACAATTTAACCATAGTCACCAAGGTTGGGCAGTGTTGGAACCTGAGCGGACGTCGCTGGTAGGGCTCTTCCCTACCTTTGGAAAGCTCAGGACCTTTATCAACATTGTCTTGTTTAAATTTATTTTTATACTACATATATGTAATATATGTGCCAAAATTATTATTCTGAAAATGTTATTTCAGGAATCACACTACCTATCTTTTATGCGTTTCTGTTTTAACAATGTCATATATTTGCATGCTTGTTATGTTTTATATGTATGCTAGATACACCCATATACAGAATATGTACAGAATTGTATTTCACGGGGTCAAGGTTAAAATATTTCGTTTTAGATTACAAATGACGTAATAAATACTCACCAAATATCAGTCAAAACTGTGTTTTCCTTTTAACATGTTAATTGCTAGTCGCAGACTCAGGGATAAGGTACATTAGCTATGTTTTCAACGCCAACGGAGAGGGATAGGGATATTATTTACAGAAGATGCTCGAACATAGCGATTCTCGATAGCAACATAGAGCGTCTTACCGGAATACCTGTATCACCGTATGCATAAATGTAATCGAAATGAGAAAGAAACGTGCTCATTTACATGTAGCCAGTGTGATCTTAAAGGCGTACATCCATCCAACCAAACAAAACGTTCATCTACCTCTCTGAAAACGTAAACTGATTTATCAGTTTACCGTTTTGTATGTAGAATGCAGTTAAATGTACCAAAGTCGACCATTTATTTTATTTTCTGATTTCCGTAGACTATCAATAAATCCTAAGCGTTGCTGGAAAGGTACACATATATCCAGTTGTAGTCTATGGTCAAAATACATCATTCGATAGACAGGAAAAAACAAAGCATGTGGACTGCAGCACATGGCGCTGTCACTTTCTGACTGAAAGGTTCCAAGTAAACGTTTCACTTAGTCGATAGTTTGAGGAATATCAACACCGCAAGCCAAACAAACTTCCTTTCGAGAAAGTACAATAGATATAAACGAATTTTCCATCATTGAAATACTATTACTTATTTTATTCTGACTTATAGTCCTCATGACATTTTAGACTCGCTTTTTAATTGAAGATAAAATTGTGCCAAAAACGTTAGTTCAAGGTTAAACAAGTTGGCAGTATATAATATTTCGCTAGCATTATTGGTCTTAAATGATTCGGAACTATTCCCACAGGCCATTCGATATTGAAAGGTTGTAATATGCATGTCTGTTATACAACACCATATACATAGATATATTTATATGTTTACACTGATTTGGTTTCGTCAACAGAAAATCAAAAGGAAACATCTAATTTTGCCGATCACTTTGGTATATTAGAAGTGTGAAATATGACTATCTTACTATATTTTCAAAAGCATATGTGTCTGCGGAATTGATGTGCGTGAGTATTTGCTCTTTATTTGTAGCCATAAGCAAGTCTTAGCTCTTTAATACCTTGAGCCTTGAGACTTATTGGTTCAGAATACAGCATTATATACAAGTATATATACAAAAACATAATTTACATGAATAACTCCTATCCCACACTACGCCAGTATAAACAGCCCCACAACGCATTTTCTAAAGCTTTTCATGTATCTTTATTTCTTTGCAATAGCAATAAAAGTAATTTTCCATTTCACATTTTGTTGTGTGCAGACTTTACAGTAAACCCACTTTTTGTTCTTATATAGTATGTTCTCACGAGAGAATTTACACAACGTCTCAAAATACGGACACTTAACGATCCCCACATAATTACCAAAACGTAACTTGGCATCTGAAACTTTTTTCCCGCTATGAAAATAGTTTGATAAATCACTTCTACAAAGAAAATCATACTTTGTGATTTTTTGACGGAAGGTAATGTAAATTAACCTGTTCTCAATGTAAGTGTGCAACGGAGCAAGACCAGGATTCGAACCTTGGACCATTGACTTTATTCTGTCGCTCTATCCGACTGAGCTACCTGGTAAACGAAAGTACATTGACCCAAACGAGATACAGTTCTATCCGAAACGGAATTAAAGGGCGGTTACTTTATGTACACGTACCTAAAACTACATTGGAAGACCCTAGTACTTTGTCTGTAGAGGGACACGAACCCTCAACATCTTCAACATCTTGTATGCTACAAAATATACAAAGTTGATTTCTACTATCAGTATTATGATATGCATCCGTTTCTATATTTCACTTATGTGAGGATATTCTAAATCTAGGTATGCCGTTCTGGAACTGATTGTCAACTGCTTTCTTTCAATAACTTTGTAATCAGATTCCAATGCAAATCCCCCTGTATGTTATTTATATACGGAGAATTGTAAGCTCAGATAATAGTTTATAGACTTGGCATGGTCCTAATAACAAACAAGGTCGTTTAGACTGTTTCTCAAGTTCATCTGTTTTATTGCCATCGATTATGTACAAGCAGCAGATCACTCCCATATATATTGAGATTAGGGAGTGATCTGATAAATTAATTTGGGTTTTATTAACCAAAAACAGAAGAAAAAAAATTGAATTTAGCAAGTTTATTGAATTATTATGAATATGTCAATATTTGTAAGAGAGTATTTCAGAAGTTTTTCATATTACTGACAGTGGGCGAAGATTTAGAAATACTACATGTTGGAGGTACTCGAATTAATCATCAGATTGAAAACACTATCTTTCTCAAACTTTAAATAATACAAACAAATAACATATTAAATGAATTAGAGTAAGAATGAGAAGACCCATAAAAAACCGGATTCATTGTTAAATTGATTTCAAGTTACAAGAGAATATTTACAGTCTAAACAAATATCCGATAAATAATATTCCTATTAACTGGAGTTACATTTGTATCATCTCTAACTAAGTTTCCATTACGTAGACAACGATACGTGTCGGTGGAGCGATGCAAATTTTCTTGGAAAGAAACACAATTGTGTGACGTCATTAACGATTGATGTGGGCAGAGTTAACCTAGTCTTATGCAGTTTTCAGGCTGATACTCTTACTGAACAGATTGCATGTATATATGTTTGACAATGGAATAAGAAACCGTCCACAGAAAACCCCTATACATATCTGGATAGGCTTTCAATCTGGGTCAGTTAATGAGGTGATAACTCTATATGAGCAGAAGTAAGTTATCAATGATGGTTTTGCCATTTATAAGAAATTTATTCATGCTATACAGGAGTTGCTATCACAAAACACGATCAAAATGGAAAAGGATTTCCTTAAATAACGTATTAATGGAATTATATAGAGGATATTTAATGGTGTCTTCAGTAATAACACATATATTTCACTCGTGTGGCTAATATTTTGTTATTTTTCACTCGTGCTGCGCACTCGTGAAAAATATCAAAATATTAGCCACTCGAGTGAAATATATCTGTTATTACTAAAGCACCATTCAATATTCTTGTTATTACATTTTAAAGCATAAAACATGACAAATGTAATGCATTAAAGAAGGGCGGAAATCAGAAGCGTAATAATTAGCGCAATATTCTAATAACCACTTATTCTACCGTCGCTTCATTTGAATCTGAACAAAAAAATCGTTGCCATTAAATGCAGCGAATAGAGGATACCGTTATGATTGGCCAATACCAAAAAGTGATATTTTCACTGTGTGAAAGATATCATTTTTATCAAGTTGATAGAATCCGATATTTCACTGGCAAAAATGTAATAAATTAATATATTTTGAGATAGTACACGCCTGATCGCGTTTAAACGAGATAATAATGGCTTTTCAATTTTTGGATTTGACATTGAAAGGCTTTCGAAATAAATGTATATTTAGTCGTGAAAAAAAAAAGAATGAAAATAACTGAAAAATAGTTTGATCTTGTGGTTGTTGCCATTTATGTTGGACTGCTACAACTGTGAATTGCTATCATGCTCAATTTAAACATTTAACGATACCCATTTGAAGTATTGAATACTGTATTTGTTGGCTTTTGTGGCAAACGTGAGATAAAACCGTGATGAATGTTGTGTAAAGATGCTTTATTATGTAAAGAAAATGTCAGCACTACACTGTTCTAGTCTCCAACACTACCAAGTGTTTACTAACGTTAGAATAAAGGTAATGGGTCACAGGACGATAACTGAACTGAGTGGTGTGTAATGGTAGGTTATCTATGATATTATATACATACCATATACAGGTACGCGTAATAATAAGTGTTATAGGACATATGATATACATGTAGCAGTATCTATATTATCTTACGTAGCATGTATGATAATACAGGTCGTTTAACAATTTGCAAATGCATTTGATTTGAATAAAGAAATGTTCCTATTCTCAGTACTTTTACCCCACGCCATGGTTTTATTAATTGAAGACCAAAGGTACTTAAGACACAGTCCCTAGTTACCTGTAGGACCGTATGTGTTAACTTGATCCTTGAGGAGTCTCATTTGGTATATGGTGGACGTGGTATATTTAACTATAAATTATCTTACGTAGCATGTATGATAATACAAGCCGTTTAACAATTTGCAATTGCATTTGATTTGAATAAAGAAATGTTCCTATTTTCAGTTCTTTTACCCATGGTTTCATCAATTGAAGACTACAGGTACTTAAGACACAGTCCCTACTTGCATTGGCTTATCACACTTTGAACCCCCACGAAGACTGCCAGAGTTCCGTACCCGAAATAGCCGTACCGTAAAATCTTTAGGCCAAGTGCTGTTTTTCCCTTTTCCACTCAACTCCATCAACCCACCCAGAGTATACACTGGTCTTGTGTAGGTGCTTCCGTATCTGTGTCGTAATATCCAAGTGAGTTGTGGCACAGTTAAATAAAAGGTTAGAAGTACAATTCAACCGCACAACAGAACACCTGTGCTCAAACAAACAAACTAAAACGCACATTGTATCGTGAAGCATTAAGGCAATTGACGTAATGTTTCTGTTATTAAACTCTTAACACGGCATATTCTAGATATAGTTAAATATGCAACGTCCACCATATACCAAATGAGACTCCTCAAGGATCAAGTTAACACATACGGTCCTACAGGTGTCCTGGAAGTGTAGGCGTTGACTGGACTATGTCTGAAATCATGTGAAACGTCTACGACCGTAAAAATGAAGTCCTCACGTTTGCCATGGAATGCGAGCGCGCTTTTGAAATGTTCAACTACATACAAACTGATTTGTACCACACAATTGATCATGAACATGGTACTGATGCTCTTCCTGTAGTGCGGGTTGGGGTATGAGCCGCGAGGGATGAAATAGGTTAGTAAGTTGAACTGTTGAAGACGATTATGCTAAGGACACTTGTTTTTAACTTTGGAAAGTGATTCATCTTCAGTTATATCGAACTACTCGTATCCCCCATACTCGCAAAGATGCATCAGCGCCATAGTATACTAACATACCAACTTAAAGTAATATTGGACATAGAGAGAGACCATTGGCATCACCTTAGCGTAACCTATAAATGTGTCAATAAAGCAGAGGCCGTGGCGGCCATCTCAGATGCGCAGCTGTTATCTTGCATATCTAGACACACGCCCCAATACATGTAATTCAAAGGATTCCAACTTATAATTCTGAGAAAACGCGTGGACAAATTTTTACGGCGGAAGAAGAATGATAATAATAACAAGTACTTATTGTAATAGGTACCATTACAGAAGTCCCCCAAAGTCACGAAGATACATCAAAAAAGGATTTCAATGCCATCATACACGTATACATACATTGTTTTTAGCCATATTTAACATAGCGAATGACCATAGGCATCACTTTGGCGAACACCTTTAAATGTGTTAATAAATCAGAGGTCGCAGAGGCCATCTTGGATGCGCAGCTGTTAAAACAGGTATCTTGCAAATCTAGGCACACGCCCAATACGCATGTGTAATAATAATAATGAATTAAATTGTTGTAGAACTGAGCTTACCTGTAAAACTGGATAAAGATAGTAACGTTGTAGAACTGTGTTTACCTGTAAAACTGGTTGTGTAAGTAAAGTTTTATAGAAATGTATTAAACTGTAACACTGGGTTACATTTGTATGATAGTATCGTGCTGTAGAACTGAGTTTACCTGCAACACTGGGTAATTATAATATCGTGTTGTAGAACTGAAATTACCTGTAACACTGTGTAATTATAGTATCGTTCTGTAGACTTGTGCTTACCTGAAACACTGGGTTATGATAGTATCGTGTTGTAGAACTGAGTTTACCGGTATAAGTAGGAAATTAAAGTATCGTGTTGTATAACTGAGTTTACCTGTAACACTGGGTAATAATAGTATCGTTCTGTAGACTTGTGTTTACATGTAACACTGTGTAATTATAGTATCGTTCTGTAGACTTGTGTTTACCTGTAACACTGGGTAATGATAGTATCGTGTTGTAGAACTGAGTTTACCGGTATAAGTAGGTAATTAAAGTATCGTGTTGTATAACTGAGTTTACCTGTAACACTGGGTAATGATAGAATCGTGTTGTAAAACTGAGTTTACATGTAACACTTGGTAATGATAGTATCGTGCTGTAGAACTGAGTTTATCTGTAACAGTGGGTAATGATAATATCCTGCTGTAGAACTGTGTTTACCTGAAACACTGGGTAATGATAGTATCGTGTTGTAAAACTGAGTTTGCCTTTACCACTAGGTAAAAAACGTATCGTGTTGTAAAACAGAGTTTACCTGTACCACTAGGTAATAATAGTATCGTGTTGCAAAACTGAGTTTACCTGTTACACTGGGTAATGATAGCATCGTGTTGTAAAACTGAGTTAACCTGTAACACTGGGTAATGATAGTATCGTGTTGTAGAACTGAGTTTACCTGTAACACTGGGTAATAATAGTATCGTTATGTAGACCTGTGTTTACCTGTAGCACTGGGTAATGATAGTAACGTTATGTAGACCTGTGTTTACCTGTAGCACTGGGTAATGATAGTATCATGCTGTAGAACTGTGTTTACCTGTACCACTGGGCAATGATAGTATCGTGGTGTAAGACTGAGTTTGCCTGTAGCACTGGGTAATTATAATAAAAATAATAATACACAGCATTTATTTAGCGCCCTTTATAATTTGTAAAATTACTCTAAGGCGCTTTACAACATATGGATAATAGTAATGGTTATAATTGTGAAAACAAACAACAAAGGCTTGCAATCACTTTCATACATTTAACAAGCAATGTGCACATAATTGAACAAATAAAAGGGTGGTATTTACATGACGTCTTTGCAAAGATTCTAAAATGCAGACGTGAAGAGGTGAGTTTTTATGTCCCTCTTGAACTTGGCCAGGGTATTCGACTTCCTAATAGCAGATGGTAAGCTATTCCACAACGTAGCCGAAACCCTCCCAAAGCATCTGTTTCCGTAGGTCACAGTACGAGATTTTGGGACACACAACAAAGATTCTGACTCCGACCGCAGTGATCTTGACGGCTGATACAGGGTAACAAGTTCCTGTAGGTACTGAGGAGCTGTTCCATTCAGTGCCTTGTATGTGTATACCAGAATTTTGTACTGCGACCTGTATCGTACAGGTAACCAGTGCAACGAATAAAGCGCAGGTGTGATGTGCTCTCTCTTTCGAGTACGAGTAACTAGCCGTGCTGCAGTGTTCTGAACCCTCTGCAGACGACTAGTTAGTTTGTCAGATATACCACAGAGCAGGGCGTTACCATAATCCAACCGAGAGGTAACAAGTGAATGCACCAAAATCTTGCATGCATCTGCAGTTAGAAACTGCCGAATACAGCCGATGTTCCTGATCTGGTAGTAACAGGATTTGGCAATAGCGTTCACTTGTTTCTCCATGTTCAGAGAACTGTCAAAGTATACCCCTAGGTTTTTAACAGCTGGAACAGTCTCAATAGTTCTGGCACCAACCTTGAGCTGGAGAGCCATTGTTTGCTGACACTTTGGGGAAAAGACGATTAGTTCCGTCTTTTCCTGATTAAGTTTAAGCATGTTGGCGTTCATCCAGATACTGATATCTGTCAGACAAGCTTCCAGACTTTCTGAGACTGTATTCCAACTGTCCTGTGGTTTTATGACCATGCAAATTTGTGTGTCATCAGCATAGCAATGATAGCGAATGCTATGGCGTCGACAAATCTCTCCAATCGGTTTGGAGTACATACAATATTTTCGTGGTACTAGCACCGACCCTTGTGGAACCCCGAAATCTAGTACTTTGTCATGTGAGGTGGCAGATCCGATGGCAACACAATGTCGTCGTTCACTCAGGTATGACTGTATCCAGCATGGTAATGATAGTATCGTGTTGTAGAACTGAGTTCACCTTTAACACTGGGTAATTAAAGTATCGTATCGTGTTGTAGAACTGAGGTAACCTGTAACACTGTGTACTTATAGTATCGTTCTGTAGACCTGTGCTTACTTGTAACACTTGGTAATTATAGTATCTTGTTGTGGAACTGAGTTTGCCTGTACCACTAGGTAATGATAGTATCGTGGTGTAAACCTGAGTTTACCTGTACCACTGGGTAATGATAGTATCGTATCGTGTTGTAGAACTGAGGTAACCTGTAACACTGTGTTCTTATAGTTTCTTTCTGTAGACCTGTGCTTACTTGTAACACTTGGTAATTATAGCATCTTGTTGTGGAACTGAGTTTGCCTGTACCACTAGGTAATTATAGTAACGTGTTGTAAAACTGAGTTTACATGTACCTGTACCATTAGGTAATGATAGTATCGTTATGTAGAACTGTGTTTACCTGTACCACTGGGTAATGATAGTATCGTATCGTGTTGTAGAACTGAGGTAACCTGTAACACTGTGTAACTACCATTAGGTAATGATAGTATCGTTATGTAGAACTGAGTTTGCCTGTACCACTGGGTAATGATAGTATCGTATCGTGTTGTAGAACTGAGGTAACCTGTAACACTGTGTAACTATAGGTACCACTAGGTAATGATAGTATCGTGGTGTAAAACTGAGTTTACTTGTACCACTGGGTAATGATAGTATCGTGGTGTAAAACTGAGTTTACCTGTACCACTAGGTAATGATAGTATCGTGTTGTAGAACTGAGTTTACCTTTAACACTGGGTAAGGATAGTATCGTGCTGTAGAACTGTGTTTACCGGTACCACTGGGTAATGATAGAATCGTGTTGTAAAACTGAGTTTACATGTACCTGTACCATTAGGTAATGATAGTATCGTTATGTAGAACTGTGTTTACCTGTACCACTGGGTAATGATAGTATCGTATCGTGTTGTAGAACTGAGGTTACCTGTAACACTGGGTAATAATAGTATCGTTATGTAGACCTGTGTTTACCTGTAGCACTGGGTAATGATAGTATCGTGTTGTAGAACTGAGGTTACCTGTAACACTGGGTAATGATAGTATCGTGCTGTGGAACTGTGTTTACCTGTAGCACTGGGTAATGATAGTATCGTTATGTAGGACTGTGTGAACCTGTAACACTGGGTAATGATAGTATCGTGTTGTAGAACTGAGTTAACCTGTAACACTTGGTAATGATAGTATCGTGTTGTAAAACTGAGTTTGCTTGTAACACTGGGTAATGATAGTATCTTGTTGTAGAACTGAGGTTACCTTTAACACTGGGTAATGATAGTATCGTGCTGTAGAACTGTGTTTACCTGTACCACTGGGTAATGATAGTATCGTGTTGTAAAACTGAGTTTGCTTGTAGCACTGGATAATGATAGTATCGTGTTGTGGAACTCAGTTTACCTTTAACACTGGGTAATGATAGTATCGTTATGTAGACCTGTGTTTACCTGTAGCACTGGGTAATGATAGTATCGTGCTGTGGAACTGTGTTTACCTGTAGCACTGGGTAATGATAGTATCGTGGTGTAAAACTGAGTTTACCTTTAACACTGGGTAATTATAGTATTGTTCTGTAGACCTGTGCTTACTTGTAACACTTGGTAATTATAGTATCGTGTTGTGGAACTGAGTTTACCTTTAACACTGGGTAATGCTAGTATCGTGTTGTAGACCTGTGTTTACCTGTAGCACTAGGTAATTATAGTATCGTGGTGTAAAATTGAGTTTACCTTTAGCACTGGGTAATGATAGTATCGTGGTGTAAAACTGAGTTTACCTTTAACACTGGGTAATGATAGTATCGTGTTGTAGAACTGAGTTTACCTGTAACACTTGGTATTGATAGTATCGTGTTGTAGAACTGAGTTTACCTTTGACACTGGGTAGTTATAGTATCGGTTTGTGTTATAGAACTGAGGTAACCTGTAACACTGTGTAACTATAGTATTGTTCTGTAGACCTGTGCTTACTTGTAACACTGGGCAATTATAATATCGTGTTGTGGAACTGAGTTTACCTTTAACACTGGGTAATGATAGTATCGTGTTGTAGAACTGAGTTTACCTTTAACACTTGATAATGATAGTATCGTGCAGTAGAACTGTGTTTACCTGTAAAAATGGGTAATAATAGTATCGTGTTGTAGAACTGAGTTGTGCTGTAACACTGGGTAATGATAGTATCATGTTGTAGAACCGAGTTTACCTGTAATGCTGGATAATGATAGTATCGTGTTGTAGAGCTGAGTTTACTTGTAACACTGGATAATGATAGTATCCTGTTGTAGAACTGAGTTGTGCTGTAACACTGGGTAATTATAGTATCGTTCTGTAGACCTGTGCTTACCTGTAACACTGGGTAATGCTAGTATCGTGTTGTAAAACTGAGTTTACCTGTAACACAGGGTAATGATAGTATCGTGTTGTAGAACTGAGTTTACCTGTGACACTGGGTAGTTATAGTATCGGTTTGTGTTATATAACTGAGGTTACCTGTAACACTGTGTAATTATAGTATCGTTCTGTAGACCTGAGGTTACTTGTAACACTGGGTAATTATAGTATCGTGTTGTAGAACTGAGTTTACCTGTAACACTAGGTAATGATAGTATCGTGTTGTAGAACTGCGTTTACCTGTAACACTGGGTAATGATAGTATAATTTTAAAGAACTGTATTTTCCTGTAACACCAGGTAGTGATAGTATTGTTTTTTATGGCAATGTTCACCTGTAACAACGAGCAAAGATGGTATCGCTTTGTACAATTTCAAATCTTAAGAACTGTGTTTACCTGCGACACTGGGTACTGCTAGTATTGGTTTATAGAACTGTGTTTACCTGTTACACTGGGTAATGATAGGATCGTTGTGTACAATGGAGCCGCTAGAGCACTCCTTTTGACTGTCATACAGGCAGGCTAATGGCAACCTTGTGTTATTGATACGGAGGTCTAAGGGTTATAAAACAAGGCGTGATTGTTTGGTTAATTATATGTATTACTGTATTAGACGCACCAGACAGACCCAGAGTTTCCTTACTGTCGCAACCTTCGAGGGCTACTAAAACGTGGAATTGCCGTGTTAAGAACTATCAAGGAAAACAATCAGTATCTCTGATCCTCTGACATTGGTTCTCTGCAGAGTAAATTGTGTTTTGTAAATGTTAATGTTTGTTGTTGGTTTTTAAATTCCATTGCCAGCTTTAATAGGATAACCTAAACTACCAGAAGATCCCCATCATGTGCGCCAATTTTCCTCTGTGCTGAAGACACCTTAATTACCATTGATAAATAGTGTGGTTGTACACTGTAATTTTATCAAGCAGAATCCTTAAATCGGGGAACTCTATTGCTACACAATGGTGATCATTTTGTTTATGGTGTCATTTCTACACAACGGAAATACAATTACACGATCAGCTTAACAATTCAGCGAGAAATCATCGAGGAGTTCCAAATGTGCGCATTGCAATCCAATATTTAGTGGCGGGTGGATTTGAGTGCTTAGTGAAGTCTCATGCCTTTAAACGGCTTAAAACATTATAGGAAAAACGTAATATAGTTCGTCCCAAGATTTAAAGTTTTCAAAATTAGGATATATATCAAACATTAAATAAACGTGAGAAATGTGACTCTTATTAAGTTACGATAGGTTAGTATTCTATTACGAAGTCACTTCAATGGTGATTTCAAAATGGTCACTGCCAAATGAGTTCCTTTTCTCTTGACGACAGTATTGCATTACATCTTACTATATCGTTAGACGGTACAACTGATTTAGAAAACAATATCAGCTCTTCGCACAAGAGGCTTGTTCTGAAAGGTAGATTTATATATTATATGTGAATGCATGGGTGTATAAAAAGGATAAGCCCATTAGTCACATGTCACAGATAAACGTACATCAGAATCGATTACAGAGATATTGACTGAATGAAGTTGTGACATTTTACCTTGAGTACATACAAACAATTTGCTTTCATACTTTTTCAAATTCGTTTTAGAGTGTTTATTTCAGGTTGTGACAAACGAAAGTTGAGGTTGGCAGTTGATTTGTGGTACATTGTACGTGATTTCCTTATCAGATAGAAACAAATAAGGGAAGTAAACGGTTTCATTGATTTGATTGTACCGTCGGATTCTATAATTGCTATATATAGTAGGGCGTTTTAAAGTTTCCCTCTATAAGCGACATTGTTCTGGGTCGTTAATTCCAGATAGTACAACAATAATCCACTACTGATTTACCGTTGGTACGTAAAGAAGTTTCCTGCTGGCCATAGACAGAGATGTCTTTACCTTTGTAACCGATAGGTTCGTGACAGACATTGACTGTTGTCGGACAAAATTTCAACAAAGATTTTCGAAAGATGCAGATTGATGGAGAATATAAACAAGAGGATGAGTGTCTATAAGGCCCTTTTATATGTCTGTGTCATTTACACGTGTTTTCAAAAGCAGAAATGGTATTATTTTAGTTTTAAAGCTCATGTTGAACGACTACTGTAAAATGATTAATTATATATGAAGGTTTATTTGCTGGTAATTTCATTATATGTGTACATAATTATCTACGCTTTGATTGAAGACTCACTGGCAAAACTATCTGTCGTTAAAATTTATTTCCAAATACGTTTTTTTTTTAAATGAAACATATATTTTCAAACACAATGCTGTCAATGAAATGCATTTATTGAGAAAATGTTGATGCTAGAACAGGTTCTTGAGTACAAAATCAGCTTCAACTTCAATGGTAAAAACTGTAGGCGGTCATCACGGCTATGAAACGTAGTAGACGGGTATGTAACTACATCAAGGAAAGCCTAAGATCCTCAGGGTTGCCTTAGCAATTGGTAGTGAGGTGACCATCAAAGTTAGGTTATAGGTCAATATCAGGATACTAAGGGTATAGGTCAATATCAGGATACTAAGGGTATAGGTCAATATCAGGATACTAAGCTAACTAGGACGATCATTGTATCGTTATTTTCAAGTTCTTTACAGTAGTTCTTTAATTTCTTTTACTTCAAAGACAACAAATAATCAATAGTACGTTCATACATGTACCATTATCATATCTCATTTGTAGCATACATACAGCTTCATCGGATTACCAGAGAAATCGTTATTAAAAAATATATCTACATTTATATATATTTGTCTGGTTAGATACATCTGACTTTATGTTTAGTTATATCAAATGAAACAAAGGCCCTTTGAATTTGGCTTTTCTCATTTGGAAAGAGTATTTATATAACACCAAAGTCGATTGCAGTTCCATTGATTTGTTTTCCAAATAGACGGCTAAATTGTAGGTTGTTGCGGGCTTTACAGTGATCGATACTGTACGTGGTCGTATGCAATTATGTCTACGTCTCTCGTGTACAAAATTCACTTCTGTGTAGGAAAACCGCTTCAGGTCAACTTCGGTCTCCCGAAAAAAATATCAAAATAGAAAACAAATGCTTACATTACGAGTTTAGTGACACCTGATTATTGTTATAAACACTGACGAACACCTGTAATTATGTATGTCACCCTTACCCTGAGTTTAAATATTTATTTCGTTAGGTGAAACATGGTATACGTCACAAGTTATTACAACCCTTCAGTACCTTCCCCATTTAAATCAATGACAGAATAGTTTAGTATTGATACCAGCAATAAGTCATCTCACATTCAAACTCAATGAATACGTGATTACTTTTACGAACTATTATAAACATTCCGTTCCACAGCTTCATTTAAGATTCCATTGATTGACAATTTATGATAAAAGAAAACTCATATACCATGAAAATCGTGATACTTTGGACATGATTTGGAGTAAGGGATCAAGTGTGACACGTAGACATCATAAGTAGGGGTGACCTGGCACTGTTACGTACAGTACCGTACTGTTCGTCTTACTACCACGCGCAGTGATAAACGTCACTACTTTAATGAGTTATATTTACGAATACATCATTACTTTGCTGTGGGTTCGTACTTGACAGGAAGCGATCTACGGAGATTTCCGTTAGGTCGTCGTCACGATATACTTTATTGACCTCATGCCTTATTGACAAGGAACGTAGATTATCTTATTAACGACAGCAGTGTTATACTTATTCTTTATGATCAGCATATTTATGATCAATAAATCGAAAGTAGAATAATATCCTGCGTCAACAACTTATTGTAATCACGGAATCCATGTGATATATTGACAGTCTAGAAATTATTTCAACATACATCGTATAATGTATATATTCGAGAATAAGTTCTTAGGTATATCGGAACAATAGTGAGTGATGACAAAATATAAAGAAAACATCTAAATCTTCTGACGTAATTGAGATTATTTAAGATGACAGAGACCGCGCCGGATATAACAACTTGTAAGAAATCGGTATTATTTGACTCACTAGATGATGTAGCTCCCGAAACATCTGTCCCCCGGCCACCGAACAAACTGAAGTACCTCACATGTCACGTGATCCGTTATATAACCAATCACTACTGGGACATGTTGTCAAATTTCCATTACGGTTCACAGACAAAACTCGCCCAGAATATGTCATTGTCGGTTTATAATGTCTGTTAATGAGTTTAATCACGCTCAAACAGCATCATTGTTCTACTAACCTGACATTTTGACAGGAAATCAGAACATATACGTCTCTAAATCAATATGCTAAATGTCAAAATCAGGAAGCACATAAAATTTCAGAGAAGGATAAACAGTACAATTTTAAAGGTTAGAGTATCACGTTTTCGTCAGTCTTGGTTTATTAGCAAAATCGACACAAAGTAGACGCATTTTATTCGGAATCTTTTCATTTTAATGTAAATCCGTAGCTATAAACTCTAGCGTTAAATTACTAGGTAACGGTATCCAACCCAGTGCATCTTTCAACTATTGGCAAATAGATAGCAAAATGACGCAAGTTCGTGCTGTTATGGTCGTTGATTACATATTACAGGCTTTGTAATGTGATCAACAATACAGGCGACTAGAGTTCAAAGCAGCAAATTCAAAATACAGATTGAAATATTTGAAGTTATAGAAAATCACTTGAAATTTCAAAGCACCAGTTTGGAAGCTGTTGATATAATGGTTTTGAAGTTTTGTTTACCATAGTTCTTTCTATGTCTAAATCGTCATACCTACAAAACTCAAATCGATGCTTTAATATCGTAATAAAATGTCTCTAACTTCGAGCACAATGGTATGACTGAAATATGTAATCAACAGCCAAAATAAGATACATCTGCCTGGCTTTGCAATCAACCGAGCATGGGATACAGCGAATGTGTCTGATTTAAACATCTGTCTTCCGCTGTAGATTTCGTATTTAATTTAAATGATACCACCCCACTGTTGATTCATTTATTTTTAACATGTATGCGTGTTTCAGGGAAAAAAATAATAAGTTAGAGGTATGTTCAATATAATATAAAAACATATAGTGATTACATTTATTCTACCTCGTACAATGTAATGAAATGTGCTTTATGTATATCGTAGTACCTTTTTGATGCGACGTGGCCTAGATAATTCAATTATTTTAATTTGGCTAAAAGTTCGCGTAGAACCATTGCGTGATGTATTTTGTCTTTCTGATTGATGCCTGATGTCTTTCTGACAGGCTAAGGATTTGGTAGAGTTTCCGAGCACGTCTTCTAGTACCTGATATGGAAAGCCCATCTGGTATTCCATTCAAGCAGTGCTCTTACAACAATTTAGTTAGCATTATTACTGTCGGGTCTTTGAATGCATTCACATTGGTTGAGCACCACGTCTCAAACTGTGGGTTTTAATGCTGAAATCCAATATTCAACTATTGATATGTGCCAGTTGTTTTGGGTTGTTTATTCACCTGAATGTAAACACTAAGCACTGATGTCATATTTAAATAAAAAAAAAAGTTTATTCCAATCAGTCAAAAGTTTATTTCAATGAGTCAAAAGCACCAATATATAGACATCTCACGTCAACACATGGCATCAAAACTTGTAGACTACTAATACTATTTTAGGCCTCATTTAGAGGTAACCTCGTTGGAATAGCCTGGTCATAAGCCTTACATTGTTGCTCTAGTAGATCTGCATTTGGAATGGATTAATTTAGGTTTATTAAATATATATATGTACGAAAATGCACGCCGGTACTCTCAACAGAATAAAATAAACTCATTTGCGATCATTCATACGGCACACTTGTTCACATTTGCAATAGGAATGGACTGGCTTCAGGCGTACTGTTGAACATGCATGGCTTATCGGACAGAAGAAATGTGTAAGCACGTAGGATATTGTGAAACCGTACATAGCTATTATCAAATGAATAGTGTCGTTAAATCTCCAACGTAGTAGAATGGTAAATGACTAATACATGAATAATATCTTTTTACAAGTAAATTTCTTATTCAAAACAAACAAACAACACTAACGGGCTTCTAAAAACCGGTTATGGAGAATAACGTTACAACGTACAAAATAATGAAAAAGAAATCAAGTTGCTAATTTCAAAATGATTTAACTTCGTGGATATCTAAAATTCGTAGAGCGTGTTCAGTATGTATCAGAATGTATTAAATATATAAATTGATTTTATAGAACAACGGTTTATTGTCGAATATTTTGGTAATATTATTTACATCTTCCCTGAATTAAAACTATGTTCAACTGGCAAAATTGGCTGTGAGCTTCGAAACTTTTACAGGTGTGAGTTTCGATACCTTTACAGATGAGAGGTTATGACCTTTACAGGTGTGAGGCTATGACCTTTACTGATGTGACGTTATGACCTTTACGGATGTTAGATTAAAACTATGACTTTGACGTTAGCTGACTGATACTTGATGGAGACTCTGTTCATTTATTGAAAATCTGACCCTAGTTTTAAAATGCATCTTTGTTACTTAGATAACAATTAATTGTCAAGTTTATCGTAAAATTGAACATAAGCATTGGCTTCAGACCTATAGGATACAACTTTGAACAAGATAGTTGAGAACTCAAATACGCTTAATGTATTGCGTTTATAAAGTTTTGTACTGGTAATGAACCACTGAGGGTAGACACTCACTGATTCAATGTACACCTATACTATATGTACCAATACATAATTGGCTATTTGTACAGACCTTCTGGGTAGCAGCGCACTGAACGTAGCAAGTTACATTTATAACTACAACGTACAATGGAATTATTGACGTATCTGAATGTCACAGAAACTTGATGAATAACAATGCGAACAATCGCCTTTCGCCTTTATTCTCGTTCATCCCCAAGATTTTCTCTGAATGCCTTGACCTTTTAACATGACATTTTCCCGCCGGCGGGAGACGAGCAGAAGAGCACGTGTCAACTTAGATGTTTCTAAAGTGTGCTCTTGATAGTCAGTGGTCGGTGTTGTCTAGTCGACAGTGGTTATACCATTGGCGTATGCCTATATATATGTATATGATTGTAAGTCTGTCGTCTTTCGATTAAGCCGTCGATGCAAGAGTCAATCATTGTATCCAAGCCGATAGCACACTGTATGACGTAGAACTACGTCATATCTATAGTATGATAGTGCACGTGGGTCCGGATGTTTGAAGCATTGTTAGGTTTGCAATAGTGAAACTTTTTGGCTTTTTAAAAATGCTCTCAATGTTGTCATATTATATGTCTTCTAGTGATAATTTTGAACGTTCGTTCACGGAATTTCAAAAAAGGATATATAATACTTCGAAAAAATCCTAAATTGAACTGTTTAATCTGAAAAGGTTTGAAATAGAAAAGAACGTGCGTCATAATATTTGGCAGAGAAAAAAACCCTCTATGATATCAAAGATTGACAATTTGAGCAGTTTTCAGAGAATAATTCGGTGGACTGTCTTAGTCAAGAGAGGAAACTAGGATAGACGTTCTATTATTCGCCTGGACAAAATAACCTTTGCATAAGGAAAAGGTGACAACATTGGCGGAATTCAGTAAAACAATGCTATTTGTAATACAACAAATATAATAACCACTTTCTTCTTCCTTCGTCATCTGAAGTAAACATATTTAATATGGTATCTTGGCAATCTGCCATTCATTATACTGCTGATACTATATACCTGTATATATATATATATACATGTCTGTGTCTAGAAATGTGCGTATAAGCAGATTTTTGAAATAGTCAGATCATATAAGGTGCTTTCGTCAAACATTTGCTTTGTTTGTTAACATATCGAGAATTCGAGACATGAAAGCAGCTGTTGGTATGTATCAACGTCAGTACTAACAAGCCAGGTATCAAATGCCATAAACGTTTACTTTAAAACGGAGTCAGCGAATATCTGATGTCTTCATACACTCTGAACAATGTTGTTCATTTTCATTCCAGTTGAGACACTTGTTTATGTGTGACAATAAAACACTGGCCGTCAAAACCATAAAACATCTGCCTGGGTTATTGTTCTATAATTCCATATTCTGTCCCACTGTCCATATGTAAAATCTGCAAGTTTTCTTCATTAATTAAAGGAAACATTATAATAAATACTAAAAAAACCCTGTATGAATTGGATTCCGATAACTTGCTACAAATAATAACTCATTATCAAGATAAATTTGGTTTATGACCAGGGTGCGTGAATTGAAAATAATCTCTAAACAAGATATTTGCCAATTCCTTTTAGGCATTTTACATCTTTTTACTTGACAGATTTGTTTTTGTATAAATTCTTCATTACTCAATAAAACAATCTGCGAGCGGTCCAGTGACCGAAGTCTTTTATGAGTGATGAAGCCCTGATGTGACTGCCATTCATGGATTCGGGTTTGCACTGCACCAGTCCTAAGTGTTGTTAGAGCCCTCGGCGATATGTTTTATATGCCCATTATAGCTCATTTGTTGAAAGCTTGGTAATCATACGATGCACAAAGCATTCCAGCACACAATTAGGCCTAGTTATCCTTTATTCTAAAAATACGTTTAAGTGATATACCTTCACAAGCCGAAATACATTTCCTTATAAAGCTTAGTTGTAGGTATTCACTTTAATATTATGCAATTTTACTGAAATATCTTTTAATCTACCTGTCTTTTGAAAGCCTACCAGGTTTTAACAAACACTTTTGAGGATTCGGTTCCAAAACATGATGATCATAACAAGTTATGAATTATAATTTCGAAAACGACAGTTTTGAAATACATGTTCATGCATGTTCACACTGTAATCGTTCTGCTATAACAATTTGTGAATTTGTTAAGCATGAAGTTGTTTCAAACCAAACTCAGGTGATTATATGTGGCGTTCAAGGACATGATTGGTAAGCTTACTGACCTACTTTATTTTGAGTCTGTGAGCATTTACTTTGCAATTAGAAATAAATAAATAACAAAAGACATTCCCAAAAGTATGACGGCTTCATCGATTCATGTAACTAGTTCAGGCGACAAATGGATTTCAAAACTAATTGGATTTACCGCTTACCAATATTGTGCTACCTCAGCTTGATCCACTTGGCAAATTTCGCTTGTTTTTTTTAGGTTTTTCTGAGTACAAATACCAAAATTAATTAAATCAGTTTAATGAATGATAAAAGAATTCCATCAAGCTGTGTACAAAATTACATTCTCCATTTATAAATCAATTTAGATAAATTGTTCAATCTTGTATATGTGACCATTCCTATGTGGGAGACGCTATTACACTCATAAGACGTAAACCGGTATTTGATTGGCCAATCAGAATATCGACATATCAAATCACGCGAAATCGTTTTCCTCCGGGGAGAGTTACCGACATGATAACATATGCAAGTGCACGTTTCTTGTCCTGTATTGGTTTTGATTCGATGTGTTCGGTTGCTCCTTGTATTCCACAGCTATAAGATAAAATCCCCAATGACATTAAAGTTAATACCACGGAAATCCCGCACGGCTAAAACACTATTTGTATTCCATGTTCGGCCTTATATTCCCGCTCCTGGAAAAACCGTGTAACCGGACATCCTTAAATTCATTGTCTACAATGTCGGAACAAATGCGCCGGAAGGAGGCATAATACGGTTAATTATTGCTCACAATAAATAATGCTACTGGGATTATTTCATCTGTTTTATTGCTTGACAGAGTGTTTCTATCAATTTTTATTTATTTGTTCATGACCTTGTCTACTCTTAACCGTGTATGACAACGCAATGACATCCTATGTAGGTATTTAACAGTGTTTAAAACAGTTTGTTGACATGAAAGGGTACATTATTGAGGTATGGTTTTCGAGTGACTGCTGCCATTGATTTAAAATAGAACATATTCCTTTCATCACATTTATAATGGTATATATGATTACTTTTTTGAACTGTCGCCGATGCTACAAACGTTTTCGAGCATAACAAAATCGTTATTTTAAACAGAGAAATACTAGTTTTTGTGACACTGAACATGTGTTGCCCATGACGCATGTTGATCTATGATGCTTGCATATGCTAATATTAGTGTCCGGAATCCAGCTCATTTTACCGTTCTTTACTTTCAGGAGTTATGAACGAGGCAACGCAACCCGATCTGAACATTATCAGGAAATCATTTACTTAATGCCACGGACCTAGCGGCTTGTCTTATGGCATAATAAAAACTATGTCTGCTCAGGTTGTATTGGTACCAGTTTAGGATTTTGTTTGGAATACAAATTCTAGCCGGTAGCTGTTTTCCCGAAGCGAACGAACCATGATTATAAACAAAAATGACAACGGAAAGGCCATCACAAGCAAATAGACTACAGGCGTAGTTTGTGTCGGTATACTATAAATGGGATACAGACTGATTAAATTATTGTTTCTTTGGCCTCGAGAAATAGTTTGATTTCCAGGACAATTACATGTCTATGTCCCTTGTGTGCGTTATATAACTGTTTACTTGCGACATGCATTTCAAAAATGTTCATGTTCCAATCGCTCTCAATCATATATTAGTGCTGAAAATTTTGTCAAGATTTTATCGTCTGTCGCAAATCTAGATGATTCATTTGTTGAATCTGAAATTGTGGTTAATTTTTGTTCAAAGATGTATTAAGGGTGATAAACATGTCATGTTTGAACAGGTAAATTGTGTTATTGAACGAGAGGAAATAATGAAAGCAACGACTCAGCTTCATACGTTAAAGAGCCGGAGCTGATTTATTAATTGATGACAATCCAATTAAGGTCTAAGCCAGGTAAACATGGGGCTTCACATCGGGTGAATGAATGTCCGATTATGCGGTTATTCATTTCGGAAACCGGTTCAAAGTCTTCCGACCGAGTAACCAGTTAACCGGCTAACCGTTGACAACCCTAATTTTCATTGCATGGCATTGATGAATTGTTACCATGCATACTATTGTTGTTAAATTAGGTTTTTAAGAAAGGAGTGTAGTTGGGAAATTATTTTTACGAGGGTATTGAATAATAAGCTTAATTGATGGGCAGATAACTATAAGGTTTACGTTGATACAGCTTGATTAAGGACAGGTCACAGTACCAAAGATAATATCTTTATTTTCAGTGGAGTTATCCCCCTGTTTCCACTTAAAAAAATAATGTCTACAATGTAAATTTATTGATTTCTCAAAACCTTTTGACTATGTTGTAAGAGACAATTTTGGCTGAAATTAGAAAAGTTGGGATTAAATGTCTGATATTATTGAAGCGTTGAAAAGTTCTGTCAAAGCAAAGTTAAAATAAATAATGAAACAAACATTACCAGGGTGCGTCAAAGTGACAGTTTGTCTCCCTTTTTATTTCCTGTGTAAATAAATGATTTAGAAAACGAATTGATTTTGAATATTTTTTAACAAGATTATCTTATGTAAGATCACTACGCAAACTAACTTTGTTTATGGTGAACTATATCGTTTTCCGTTAAGGATAGCAAGTTAAAATAAGGTGAGAGAATTATCTGCCTCTACGAAGACAAGGTTTTGTGTTAATCTTTCGAACAATTTCGATATTTATTATATATATACATGTAGACCTTGTCATAATAAAAATTTTCGTACAGCCTTTACACAATTTAGAGTCTCTTCTCATCGCTTGAGTGTTGTTAGTCTGTCGGCACAGATCAAACGCTATTCTATATGAGAGCCGTACAATAGCATGTAATCGTTGTGGGGTCATACATGATAATCTTTTCCTGGTGGAATGTAACTTATGTTCTAGCATAAGACATATGCAAATATATTAAAGAAGGTGTTATAACACCCACATAGACCAAAGTCTGCCCTGAAGTATAACATAATGGGGGCAGCAAATTAACCTCGTATTTTACTAATGTTCCAATAGAGTTAACTAATGTGTCCACGGAAATCACTAATATTTCCACAGAGTTTCCTTATGTTACCATCAAGTTTACTATTGTTCCCACAGAGTTTACTATTGTATCCAGATAGATTACTAATGTTTCCAAAGAGTTCACTAATGTTACCATAAATTTCACTCATGTTGCCATAGACTTTACTAAGGGTTCCACAGAGTTGAGTAAGTTACCGACCTCCAGGTCTCACGATACTTACAATATACATCTTATATTTACGTGTATCTTGTTTTGTTTAGTTGATGTATTTGAGCTCCAGGATAAGATACATCCCGGCTGTTCGGCCTTTGTTTGTCGAAACTACTATTGAAACAGAAAGGGAAAAAAAACTTCATGTATGAATTTACAAATTAGATGAGTACTTGTTGATTTCATGTTAAAAATGCGTGTGTATGTCATGAACCGTACCACCTTTAAACAGAAATGCATGTAACTGTGGCTATGAAGGTTACGACTAATTTTGAGGACTAAGAAATCCACCGGCAAAGTCTACCAACTTTTTCTTAAAAGATGAACGTGCATATAAGAGATTGCAATTTAAAATATTCGGTAACAGATTTAGCTGCCAAAAATGAATTACACTGTGCCATATAGCTGCACTGTCCTTCTAGGACCTATCGGTGATGCTTAGGGTCAAAAGGATTGAAACCCCCAAAATGGTCCAGATAATTGTAGAGTTAGAAGAAGGGGGAGGAACGTTAAGCATAGGCATTTCATCAAGATATTCCGTCTTTTTGTATTGCAGAGTTATCTAATCTTGTGAGCAAGTATTGATTGTTACGTCATTGGTTTGTGAGAGTAATGTCACCACGTAATTTTCTCACACAAACCACATGACGTAACAATCAATACCTGCTCACAAGAGTAGATAACTCTGCAATACGCAAAGACGGAATAGGAGTAATGTTAATTTCAAATTAATTAAATCATTTTAACGAGGTAATGACCATTTCATGAACCATTTTACATGTTGGTTGTGAGATTACACTGCGGCAATTATCTATGGGTCGTAGTATTTTATAAGATGTTTTAATGAGTTGGAACTAATATTTGACATCTTTCTGTGAAGTGTGCAGTTAATGAATAACGGTATATTCATTGTTCCAGTTGAATTTCATGTATATTTCATTACCATTGCAAACAATTCAAAATTTGTTTTCATTTGTTTAAATTTGGAGTAGAAATGACAATGATCGAGAACACCATTGAGTAGTATGTATTTTATATTTTAAGCTATATCTATCTATAAATATATTTTTACATTTTTAGAACTTACAGTATGAAATGGAAAAAAAACACTCTGCTTCTTATTGTCGCGTACTACATGTATTAAGCAAGAAGAAGACGAGTGAATTGTAAGAGTTATCGCGCCTACTATACTATAAAACATCATTATCTATAATGGTAAATATATTTATTAACCTCTTTAAGGAAAACCGTTCATTTAAAAAAGTTGTTTATGATGAAATCACAATATCTTAATCAGTCGTTTTAAGTTACGTTGGGATAGTAACATATCATCATGATGCTCCTACCTTCTGATGGTAAGAATAGGAAAATATACTCTTTGGAATGGTTTATCTATCTATTTTCTCTGATCACGTGCAAGATTAATCAAGATATCTCCAAAGAATACACAGCCTATCATAAACAAGAAAAGCTTTTAATGAATAATTTATGTGTCGCCGGAAATTATTTGCTGATTGGCAGATTTGGGAAAGACATGAAAGTAAGCGTTAAATACAGATATAATAGAAAGAAATGTCAGCGTCAGATATCTTTTCGTTCGAAGACAATTATCAGAGATTTAGTTCCACCGGTAATGTAAGAGAAGACAATGTCATCGTTTTGCAATATGTCTGGAGAGACGTCACTTAAAAAAAGAAGATTTTGTCGAAATCCGAAAATTGATTGAAATGTTGAAGAGATAACGACGCCGGCCTCAGTACCGACATTCTGTGTTTACTCCGCGTCTGTCCCCATCACCTAGAGATTTATCGCATCACCTAACGTCTCCGAGCAGAGTGTTCCAGGAAAGCGTCAGAGGGTCCTCCGGTATAATTGGAAAACATGTGAAAAACAAAACTACTCTTTGTATAAACACATCAATATTTATTTTCCAGGCAATGGGCGAGTGATAGGTCCTTTCCAGGAATATTAACGGTCACACTTAAACAACACACCGGGAATTTGTGCAGTTCGGCAGGAAGTTAACAGCGATAATATAATGAGGATTTATACACCATTTCCTTCTATCTGTAATAGGTATGGGTATACGAATGATACGGTTACCCGTCAATTATCAAAACACACAAGCTTGTTACAATGACTGAGTTTCATTATATTTCCCCTATATACATGTACTAAGCAGTATTACTATGAAGAACCTACGCCGATCTAGCTTCATGTAACAGTTTGTATTTTTATATCATATGAAAGATATAAACAAAATCTATAGAAGTGTATTATTTCACACCAGTGAAACTTTTATGTGAATTAAATCAGTAAAAATACCGAATACTTGCTACCGTATAAAGTTACCTATCAGAGGGTATAACACATTTGAACCGCAAGCAGGCTTTGGGAAAGCTATCCCGAAACGTCAATATTCAAGTCTACTGCACCACTACTGGTTCTAACTACATGATCGGGGGGAACTCGAAACTCCTTTCTTCAAAGCAAATGATCGACACGAATAAATAGATAATAAAAAACAACTATTGTCAACTGTGCAAGTGAGAGTGATGGGATACAACTTACAAGTTGATTGACTTTGTTGGTGGTTTTCAGTTCCAAACATTTGTTATAGCCTTGTTGCTCAAATGAATGTATTCTGACATTATTTACATGAAATAGTATTTAGAACATATATATCTTAAAGATTGAAAGTAACGTAAATAAAGGTTTTAGGGGCGTCTTTCACCTTCTGCCACAGTTTTACATCTATTCCGGAACAGTTTAGAAATGAATTGCATCACTCTGACCTTACACGTACCGCTGCAGGGGCGAATCATTTTTTTGTGCGGCATTGAATTACCAGATATTTATATATATGCTGCCTTACCTAATATCTCTATTGAATACAATACTTGGTCTTGACATATATCGTTTTATGTACTGGTGTTCCTACATGTTTACATTTTTGCCCCGGTTGTGAGACGTCTGTCACAGTGACACTATCTTTAAGTGATCCCGGCTTTGTCAGTAACATTATAACAGTAGTAACTGGAGGCGACTGTTTAACTAAAAATAACATTTTTTTTTGTATTTATTACCGTGACTTGTCAACAAAATATGTATGGTATGCATTATAAATTTAGGAAAAGAAGTGTTATGTTCATCAATCAACTGCAAAACAAATTATTTTTTTGGTTTGTTTTTGTTTGATTGATTGCTTTTAAGATACTTTGATCGACGTATAAGAAATGACCCAAACGCGTGTTTGACCTGATCTCAAACAATGAAATATGTTTATTTGTCGAATTTATATTAACTTGATAATCTCATATTTGAAAAACGTATAATTAATTAATATTTCCATTGCTATTATTCTACAACCGCTGTTTTTGTTTGTAGTCCCCTTTACCTTTACAGATAATGACAAGGTTACGTAAACTTTAAACTTGTCTGTGGTCATAGCGCTACTTCTTTTTGATAGGTATCAATATTTCTGTAAATATTAATAGAATCTATCGCTACTGGTTGAGATTTCTCTATCTTACACAACCAGTAGCGATTGATTATTTTTCTCCCATATCTAACAGTATTTTAATGTGAAATAAAGGTAAACATGGACCCAAAACACATACAGGCAATTTGTTGATGGATTGTTGACGTGACGTCATTGTATTGTTGAAGTGACGTCATGCCATTGTTATGAATAGGGGAATCCCCCCGTCTCAACCCTAGGGCGGAGACAGATAAATCTAGCACCGGCAAAACGGGAGATAAATCTGTCAGGTGTGGGAGAAAGCAAAATATCAAGCCCCTTCTCGAAAAGTGATTCAGACTAACTAACAGTTAATTATACTGCTCCAGATACCATGATTTCTGTGATAGTTGTCGACGGCTGACACACAAACATAAAGATTAATGAAGTCTGATTGCATGCTGGTGATACTTTATAAAGGTATCGGTAAGAAATATTTAATATCCTTGAGTAATATGAAGGCAGATGTGTTTTGATTAACATTGATAATGTGTTGTTTCGCCGGTAACGCTTTGATTGTATTACATGTCAAGTATCGTCGGGTTAAAAAATGTTCTCCATTCCGGAACTCCTCTTTTTTTTCTTGTATTTTTTCACCTACCTACCTACTTACCCATAAAAAATTGTTACAAATACTACAGAAAATTATAGCATTGTCATAAGTTCGTTTTAAAGATAGTAGGAAGTGCTTTGAAGATTGTCTACTGTACATGTAGCTATACATTTATTGTCTTATCTCATTTCTTATATGTTTTAATTCTATTCTATATTTTTGCTGCATCTTATTTGTATTTTAATTCCATATTTTCTAAAAAAAGATTTTTTTAAAAACTTGATAAATTTTGTTAATTGATTTCGGTATCATTTTTAATTCACACTACAATAGTGTATATATTCTGTCAATTTTTATTCTTTGCTATATTAGCATTGTATGTATATTCCACTTCATAGTGTTTTAATACTAAGTCCTAAGTAATTATTAACTATGTCTTTTATTTGCCTATTCTGAATACTACTTATCTGTGATCACATTTAATGCTCTTCATATATTAACACCATTTTTATATATATATCCCGGGGGCCTTTGTAGACAGGGGACTCCCACTCACTTAGAAACCTGGGATATGTATACTTTTTCTGTGATGATTATTACTGTTTTATTATAAATATATGTGATTATCTCCCTTTACTTGTAATTTAATATGTTATTGTTATTTTTACATATGTTTGTCGCAATAATAGCTCTCAAGAGCTAATGTTCATTGTTTACCTGTATGCGACGTTAAATAAAGTTTCTTGTATCTTGTATCTTGTTCACCGGAAAATAATGTAGTCTGACGTTGCCACAACATTGTTTGTACTCACAATAACCACCTAATAGCTTCACTTGTTATGATGAAAACACCGTCCTACGTCACATTACCGTTTATCTTATTGAGTGGCAAACAGGAATTTTGAAAACAAATTATTCAATAATTTTGAGACCTATCACAATCAGAGAAATCTTCTCCGAGAGGTGAGACTGTACACCAAGATGCAGCCAATGTTAAACGACCTCATGGCTGACCAAGACTGACCGATAAAAAAAACATGAAGCCTCAAACATACCTGCCTAAATACATGACATTTCAGCTGATTAAAAAGCTTTTCAAACATCGACATAAGTCTATAAAAGCGTAACCTATATATAAGTTAACGAAAAAGACGACCGAACACAAACTTCGTCAGTGAAGTGTAGTCTGTAAGTTAACGAAAGTTATCTCCCCTGCACCGTATTGTTCACGATGGTAAAGACAATGTTGCATACGATTTTATGTTTTTAGTCAGACACAAATGACCTGTCATGTTGACATTCCGGAGAATATTTCTACTGGCCGGTTTTATTGCTTTTGTAGGTATGTCCACCTGTTCATTTATGCATGTGTATCGGCTACAGCATACACTGTAAACGTACTTAAATCGGGTGCCAGTGTTCCTATCGGCTTAAACATTGATAAAATATGAATTTGTTCAAGTTATGATTGAAATAGCAACAATTTTGGACCAAACAATTTGCACAAAACAACATTTTGGAAAAAACGGATTTTTACGATTTGCTTGTTAATACAGTCGAATTTAATGGTTACATGTTTTATATTAAATATACCACAGAATTGACATGAGATACAACAGACGTATTGTTTCAATACCAAAAATATGAATCATTTATATGGCATGAATAGAAGAATAAATTACCATTTTATATTACAGCATCATAATTTATACATCAATAATTCAAAATTACCGAAACGAACAGGAATATCGACAAATCATATTAAATCGAGAAATGAGACAAATACAGCCCGCAAGGGTGTTGAGAATAGTTTAATAAAATGAAATAGTGAGAAATTACAAAAGAAAACAAGAAGTAAGAAATATCAATACAAATTTTAATTAATAAAAAATAAGCGAAAAATGCATGGTTGGTATTCAATCAACACAAGCAATTTTGTGTTTAAGCCTTACCTCCCGTTGAGAATCATTTTGTCATTTCATCTGTTTCACTCATCAACACAGTCCTCGGGCTTTTGCATACCGGTAATATAGGTCTACCTTTCCTCACAATGTCAGTGCCCTTGGCCGTTAGCGCAATCGGTTGAACTGTTTCACGTCTTGCTGATAAGTAAAAACCACTGTGATGTGATCCCCTGTAGTCGTCTCAACGACGATGGCCCGTGGACAATAAATAAGTCGACCATAGTACTTGATCTACATTAGGGAGGATTTAAAGTCGTCATCAGGTCAGGTTCTGCGTTCCATCCAGCTTTGTGATATCTCTGTTTGTCATAATTCAAGGCATAGTTACTGTGTATTACATCGTTGGTGACTGACATACATTCCTACTTTTAGCTGTGTATCCGAGGTGATGCAGGAGACTCTTTTCCCGTGTGTGTAAGATACAGCTGTCCAGGGTAAGAAAGGGGTGTAGGAAATTTCTTTCTTGCAAACTAGACCGATATATCCGCATTTCCGGCGCTGCTGGAAAATTCTATCCGACCACCCACGGGTCTGGATAACTTACGCGCGCAGACTGGCGAGATATTTGTAGCGGCCTTTCGGGGTCACACTATTGCTCGTGACGTCATTTTATGACTTTTTGGGTTTAGTCAGAGTCATTGACGTCATTAATAATTGCCATCCGGGCTTCATATGCAAATGAGAAATGTGCGGCTAGTTTACAACTTTTTTACATTATGTAGAAGAGCAGCTGTTTTTACGGGTTTTCGGTAATAAGCAAGAAATAGATAAGGTGATTCAAACCCTCGGTATAAAATGTTGAGCAGAGATCCACGGCAAAGCCTCGGTTCTCCTGCTCAATATTGTATCCCTTGAGTTTGGTTTACCTTATCTATACCTACATCAGGGATGGATTTGATTAATCCTACAAACCATTTGATATTGTCAAAATGGTAGCCGGATTTGTGGTAGTTTGATTTTGTTGTTTTAGTTTGACATCGAGTACAATGTCCTGGATGTGTTGGCACATTGATGTACATCAATTGTGTATTAAACGTTGTGTTTCTGGCAACTAGAGGACGATACATGTGTTCCAATACCCTTATAAACACTATTATCTAATCTACCAGGGAACTATCAATATTATCTACATGTAATAACAAATCGATATGAATATTATCATTACCAACGAGTGCTACTAATAGATTGTGGCTATTTCTTATATCATAATATGGAATGTATGAAAGAAAGCGTTATTTCATATATATACACTTGGTAATATATGACGACCAATTGATGAGTTGGCGTGAAAATATTTTCCTCCTGAGCGATGTTACACGCGCGCTGAGCTGGTATGTAACTTCTCATGCAAAACATGTTTACAGAAACCCATTAGAGGGCCAACATTTATTTGTTGTATCATGTCGAGTCTGCTAAGTAGTGGCTCCTGGGAATGACACGATATTCACGCAAGGGGGCGGTCAATAGAGGTCGAATGGAGAATAAAATTTAATGTGTCATATTTGTCATATAATTTTGTAGTTAAGTGACCATTATTGACTGTTACATTGTATGAAATAACAGAACATGTAGCTGAACAAGGGCAGTCTGTATTATATTAGAATGTAGTTCTCAACATTTACGTTATCCATGGACAAAACATATCAATTAACACGTATATTGAACGTGTACTATATTCTTAAAGAACCGTTTGCATCGATTGCGCTTCATACATGCAAAATAAAAAAAGAGATCGAATGTCCTACATGTTGAAATGTAGATTGTTGTAATATTATTCCACCAAAAAACCCTACAATGTTCTTGACCAAGAACAGTAATAGATTCAATAACAAAAACAGTGTTTATATGAACGTTTTAGTGTAAGATAAATGAACTTTCCGTGTTATGGTCTATAATATATAAGTATCTCGCGTGTACCATTTTTAAACCAAAGGTTATCGTTCTCTGAACGACTAGACAAGATAGATTTAATACTGTTTATTCAAATGGTTCGTGTGTGTGATAAGCGCGCTTAGAGGGTACTTAAAGTTGTTAAGTATTAACATTTCTCACAACAGACAATGCCGGTATTTGGGAGAGTTTAAATCCAGCAGTTATTGAGCATACCTATCCCTGTCGAGGTGAAACCTCTGGTGTAGTCCGGTGAGGAGTTCACTCAATGTGAATTCCCCTGAACGGTAAAGGTAAGTTAACTACTTATATTGTATACTTATATGTTGTGTATGTGTGTGATACATTGACACATTAATATTACCTGTTTCATGAATAGGGTAAGTTTACTTTATAAATTAAATGACAAGTCAATTGAAATTGTCATGCATTATTTTTCGACTGTGTTTTCTAAAAAATATCATGTACCCAATTTTATTGATTAATGATATACTGAGTTTTTGAATATGTTATCTTTTTCCTGTCTATTAAAATTTGAAAAACGTGAGTTGTGTTTAAATGTTACGGCGTTAGAAACAAAGTGGAGGTTTAACTATATACTATAGGTATATTCGGTATGATGATTGTATCCATGTAGCTTTTAGTATCGAATGAGATAGATTCAAACTTTCCAAGATTCAGTATGATATATATACATTTAAACTTTACATATTGTGCTACAAGGACAATAGAAATTAATTCCCATTATGGAAGCCAGTAGAGAATGTTGTAAAAAGTCACTAAATCGAGGACTTGGATTTAAGTTATTTGGAATGTTTCAAGGAATGACATACAGAGAGATGAAGGCAATAATCAAACTAGATACAGTAGGGCACACCGAATGAACTCCCTGTTTATATATTGATTATAAAGTAAATGAGTCCGAACTTATGTCGTTATACCCTGTACAAGAATCATGTCATACATCTTTATCTACCCACAGATCGATACCACTCTGTAGTAGGTGCGAGACGATCAGGTGTAGTGGTCAAGATACTTATGTATCGATCTGTACATAGTTTTATTGTATATCGATGTGGATGAACACAGGTGTCGGTTTAATGTTTATGCACTGCCTAACTTATGCAAATTATCTTAAAAGTTTTTTCAGATATACTATTATTTATGGATGTTTGCCATGTAAAGTACATAAATTAGCGCACGTATTCAATTTGAATGAACACGACGGTCGGTTCAACGTTTATGCACTTTTTAACCTATGCAAGTTATCTCAACATTTTGTTCCGATATGATATTATTTTATTTTCGGACATGTACAGCGCCGACGAGGAAGATTTTGTTTTCTTCAAATTTAAGTTTGACCACAGCTTTATTAATTAACAGTAACGCCGCTCTGTGATTGTTGATATCTACTGAAATGGTTTCACACCTGATAGCTCGATGTTTATTTCCTGTGTGATCATTTGATGGAATGCTCTTTTCTACGACACAATACAATATCAATGGTTACAATAATAATAATAATAATAATTTGAGGTTCTTAGGATTTAATCAGGTTGTTATATACGTCTGGTTGGTACCTAGAGAATATATTGTACAGTACTTGCACTTGCCTTTAATATTTGATTTAATTTGTAATTTGGATTATCAATGTTTTGTTTTGTTCAATACAAACAATGTAAGATAAAATGTACTGTTAGTTTGACAACAGCAGTAAATCACGAACCTTTATTGATGTCATTTGTCTTCCTGTTTTATGAAAGTTGAATTGAAAGGGGGAAAAAGGCCCTAATCTTTCATTTTAGTATTCAGTCCATAGTTCAATCTGTACCGAAAGTTCAGTAATGTTAAAAGCGAATCTCCTAATAGTGTCTAACACCAACCTCGTAATAAAAAACAATGTAATGAAAATGTATTAGAGATTACGGCTTTTAAGCTCCGCAATTAGGTACGTAATGTTTACTCAAATTAGTTCTGATGTCTTTATGACGCCATTTTGTGATAGTTAAACAGATGTATTAATACGTAAGTATATATCTGTTTGCTGATCATTTATAATGTTGGCTCTGATAGCTAACGCCATATAAGCATGCAACATATCTTATATATGCAGTATGTTTTGTAATTTCACCATAAACTACATCTTATTGGGATTAAGATTAACCGCGTTTGTACACAATATTAATAAAAGTTAGCACAAAGATAACAAAACCAGTGAATTGGTGTCAACGTTTTCAACATCTGGTCACAAGTCTTAGATAGTATCAATCTTGGCTCCAACTGTTAACTTCTTTGAAAGTGTATTTAGCTCAACGCAACATGTTTATAAATATATAATATATCAGTTCATGCATGTATGAAATGAAATCATTAACAAAATAGACCAATAGAAAAGGTTAACTATGTAGTTGTCACTTAATCTTAGGAGAACCGTGCACTGGCCTTTCTAATGATTAATCCCGCTTGTCCGTTTGAGCAAAAAGATCATTTAAACAAACAATGTACTCAAATGTCAACAACCATAAGAATAACGAACTATACCACCTGTCTGAAGCGTGCAGACACGAATTGATACGTTTCATTAGTACAGGTAAGCTAAATGTTTAAATGACACGAGCTGTGACAATCTTTATAGATCGCTACATAGAGTAGTTTCCAAAGTAGTGTTAGCTTCACAAGATGTCAGATAAATTTATTTATTAATTTCTAATTCAATAGTGTCAAGGTACCAAGCAGTTTTTATACATAAAAAAAAAAATTAAAACATAAATATGAAATAACTGGAACAATTAAACAAATAATGATAATAAAAGCAAATCATCAATAAGTTTGCTTTGCACTATGCGAGAAGGGAACTCAACATATCATAGACCGGTACAATATTAACGAAAATAAAATTGGGTTCCTGTTTAAAACACCTTAGTTTGATTTACTTTGATTCGGCCTCTACTGAAGCAAACTATATGTAAATGCACCTGATTGCTCTGTTATTACTAAAACCACATTTCCTTAATTAAATAAGTTGGTAAAAAGACCAAAATAATAAAACCAGGAAAAATCACACATTTGAGCCCTTCTAATTCAAAGGTTGAAATAGTTCATTATACAATTTCAGAGGTGAATGAATTAAGGTAATCTTTTATCAAATTGTTCTCCACTAGTGATAAAGGCATGGTAATCTAATGTTTATAGCGTGTTCCTCGCGTGCAGAAGGACATATCACATATTCTGATAGATCATGTCATTAGCCAACTATTACATAGACATCTCATGTACATGTACATTTCTCTTCAACCATTGTTGTACCCTTGCATATTTATTTCATGTGCAAGATTGTTGACGCAAAGACTTCGTGTATTTGGTTAACCATATTCATTTTAAGACATTACAACACAGGATAAGTAAAAGTTTGAGAAAACGTGATATTCACATAAAAAGCCTGCAAGATAATGATTAAAAGTTGAAAGGTTCAGAGAACTATAACGCACGACATTAAAAATTGTTAGATTCTATCACAAAGCTATTCATACAATGTATCATTTCTTGGTTCCTTCCGACCTTAGAATCTGTCGAAGTTATTTAAGTTGTGTTTACTATATACATTTATTTGGTAATACATCTGTATGGGTTTGGAACTTAAGGATTTATAAAAGTATGCCCAAACAAGTTGTATTGATCGCCTAGTTTATCATGTTTTGGACAATGTAATCAAGAAATAGGATATTTACAAACTGTTCGTCGCGTGCAGACAACATTGCTGATCAAAATTTACATTAAAATCTATTGATAAACATGTGTTAAATCCTTTCCTATTACAAGCACCAGGCTTTATCGTATACTATCTCCATTGTTGGTCAGAATACTTTAATTAAAGTATCTGTCATCAATATGCATTCAAAAGACAACACACAGACGCCTCTATCATGGACTCATAACAGTCACAATTATGGTGTTTTTATAGGTCAAGGCGACAAGGTCTCGGACGGTGTTACATACTTTATATCAATGATAGGACATGGGTGTCTATTTAATAACATGACAATGGCAGTTGCATAAGTTTAGGTTAAATTTCTTTATTTAATACTAATGAATTGAAATATTAGATTTTAAAAGAACTGACAAAACGTACAGAAATATCGTTATACAAACAAGGTCGTTATACATATTCTTTGTTGTCCCGTAGACTATTTCCTTTGTCTTGTTCGTGTTATTTCTAATTTTGCAGGTTTGGACATACATTTTGCATATAGTAATTTTCACAAATATTTCATCATACGATCCTCGCAAAGATTTATCGGTCATTTTAAAAACATTAAAAATTATTCGAGCTTTAAATTAATGTAATATCGACTTTCGTCTCATTTCAAATATGAACTTTTTAAAAAAATGGACTTTACAGAACGTTTGAAACACCTGATAGCTTAATATTTTCTCCTCTTTTTCGACAGCATTTTAATGTTTTTAAATTAAAAAAGCAACAATAACAAAACAATCAACTAAGAAAAGATGTTCCTTCAATTGATACTACAATCCGAATAGTATTTCATGTTCTACCTGGTTTTTTTTACTGTACACGTTTCCTCAAATCTCCTGATGCTGCTTGAAATCTTAACGCCTGGTGCCAGGTAGCTTTATTACTAAGAAACTTGTATTGAAAACGAAAATATAGGAAATTCAATTGGATACTACACTGTTCCAAACTCTCCTCGACACGTGATGTCATAGGGGAAATATTTGCAATGAGAACACATACAAAAACAAATCATTTTAGAACACGACATCTGAGTACTGCAAGGTATTAGAGGACCTTGGACGGAAATTATCGAATAGAAACAGTCTATACGGAAGTCAAGTGCAGTGGGATTTGTAAGGAGATGCGTCTCGGAAGTTTGGGATTACGCATGTCTGCTCTTTGTGGTTGTAGTAAGTGGCTTGGGGGAAGATTTGGTGGGAAAAATAAAAGGTTTTGGGGATTAATAAAGGGTGGATGGATACTGTTTTTTCTCTCTCTCCTGAACCTTAAGTAAGCTTTTGCACAAACCTTGGTCTGTCTCCATTGTTCATATGCAAAACAAGGACATAGTCATTCAGATCCTCGTCGAGAAAAATTTGAACATTTCAAGTTCGGGAACAAAATGCTGAAGAGGGTGTGACAAAAATACATTACAAAATTACCCATGTAATTGACTGACCGTATCTTACCATGGTTAATGTTCAAAAGCATAACCACTCATTGTTGATCACTGTAACAGCATGAGCTGACCATGGTCGCAGCGATTCAGATAATAATTTCTTGGTTGGTTTGACCTTAGTTATTGTAACTACTGCTGGCCATTAAACGTAAAAAAAACCCAAAAAAAACACACCCTAACACTACTGAAATGGTGAGCATACAATGTAATTATAGACACATGGACAGAAACCGTTTCATTCCCCCCCCCCCCCCCCCCCCGACAACGTCGTTTTGCGGGGGGATAATAAGCAATCTGTAGTCAGTGTATATGGAAAAGCTGCGTATAGACTCGTTCATATCGACTTTAATGACGTCAGCTCTGTAGGTTAAAGATGATAAGGATCCTCGTTCGAGGTTACTGGTTAGAAACAAAGACGCCGCCTAATATATCATGCAGTACCTATGATTGGTATTGTATAGGAGAAATTGGACACCTGGTTTAACGATAAGACATATTTGGTATTTAACCCTGATTTTTTTCTGTCGGAATTTTAGTATTTCTTCTTTGAGAGGTAACTTAATTTTCATATGTCATTGAAGACTGTGTTATTGTCCTCACATTATTAATATTTAAGAACAAAAATTTAAAAAATTCATTAACGATTTGTATTGTCATATTTAAAAAGCTAACCATGCTTCAAAAACACCGATATATAAACCCAGTCATATTTTACATACATCACAGACATTCACATACGTATATAGGTATTCATTGGTTGGTCACAACCAGGAGGATAAACATAGTGAATTTAAAAATCACGATTTAAAAAACAATATTTCAGAATGGAGCGAAGACATTCAAAAATAACAACAGGACAATGAATAGTACTATCACTTCGATCTATCGATCAGATTGATATCCGATATTTTTATATTCAACTTGCAGACACCTGCCTTGTTGTGATTTTACCTGTATTTTATCGGCGTGTGGATATTGTAAAGAGTCAACCTGTTGGATTTGGCAGTGGCATCAAAGGGATATTAACACGGTAGCTGACAGGAAGTCGTACAACGTAATACGTAAGTACCGTATGTAGGTATTATAACAGCTGATCATAACGCACTAAACAGTTATAACAGCTTCAGTGTCTTAATGCTAACTTCTATACGAATCATTATAGCGTAATTGGTTTTCATTTTCATGGAAGGTTTCATTTTAATCACGCAGGTTATCTTTGTGTTAAGGTTTATCACAGAGGCCATATATGAGCAAATTAAATGTATATATCAAAAATGAAGGACATACATTGTAGTTATTAATTATAGGAATTATAAATGCAATGTTCTTGCATGTTCCAAACGTCAGACATGTATCAGTTATGCCAAGTTCCGGTTGGATGTACCAACAATTAGGTGTACTATGAATCATTTTAATTATTGAAATTTTGGTTTATAAAATATTTCGTCAAAATAAGGATATGAAACATGTACCTGTTTCTTTATTACTACAAATTACAACAATACTAGTCATCCACTTCCCTGTGATCTTGTAACGTATTGTTTTTTAGTTTTGTAAGGCGGTTGGCATGGAAATGTACAGGTGCACCCTTATTGACACTATACTGCATAAATACAAAACGTAGAATATATACAGACAACCAGTAGGCACTGCATTATACAAGAACCATTACACTGTATATGATTTGTTCACAGTTGCAAATTGTTTGAAGTCAAAAGCTAGATTCAATATTGAAACGAATTCAATTTTGTATATAGATACGTTCGTTGTTGCATAACTATATAATAAGATGTTTTTATATTTCAATTCGAGCAGAATAAAGGAAATCGTCAATATGCATTTTTAAGAGTTTCTATAAAAGCAGAACGTTATTCTTTATTCTGTGTCTGTTCATTGTTCGACAAGCTTAGATCTCATTGTCAACCAGAGTTCAAAGCAGTCGGCTTGTAAAGTCGCCTTTTATCAGAATGTTGAGCATTGTCAATAACAAGAGTCAAATATAGCCCTGCTACACGATAGACGCTGTAAACGTTTACGTCACTGTAACAATAACGGTTATACTTGTTCGTTAAAAAATATTTTTCTTGAAATATATCTGTTGTTATGTCATCTCAAATATCTATATTTACCCTAACCATACAAGTTTGTGAATATAACATTGACTTCCAAGTGAAATCAAAACTTCCCACAAAGATATGGTTTGTACGTGTTAATCCGTGAGAAATTCGGTATTTGATGGTCACTATCATCCTAAACTGACTTATTTAGGGCCAAAAATCCCGCCGAACTCAAGTTTCATCTAACTCTATTGTCTAAATCGGTTGTTACCTATCCGACCCTACCATTGACTTGAAAATACATCATTTCTAAGGCTATACTCAAAAATTGTCAAATTCTAGCGCCTGATTAGAGCTTATTTATTGAACTGAGCAGCCTTCCCCAATCAACCGTAGTTTTAAAGTTGACAGCGAGTGGGGACAATGGAAATATTGGATCTGAATGAAGTTTTTATATTATCACGTATATTTCAAATATGGGGAACGAAAAACAAAATCTCAATAACGTGTTTATTTCAGGACTCATATAATTGATAAACACCCCGCTGAATATTAATCGTTGTTTAAAATGTATCAAACAATAGTGAATAAGTAACGATTTTATTGAGTCATAATTATCTTATCTGTTAAAATCACATTTTTTTTACATTTAAGAATACATATTTTCCTCTAATCTGTTTTTCCTGTTTTCAGATAAGATAACGGCTGTGTTCTAGAAATGTTCAATACCTTAATTATTTCATTTTTTAAAATCAGGTTTGGTAGATCTCGTGACAATTTTAATATCTGCGTTCTATATTTCTATTCTATGTTATGAAAGAGCTTCCAACCAACCGTTGACCATACGAACCTTTAATCCCTTTAAAAACCCCGGCAATGTAGAGGACATATCCGAAGACAGTCATTCGTGAAATAGGATCTGTTATAATGTTTACCTCCTATACAATGATAACATCGAGGCTTATGGAGTGTGAAATTCATATTTGATGTGTTTGTAGAGTTTAACGTCTCAGTATGAATGGGGAGATGTCCAACGCTTGTATTTACTATAAACGAAATGCTTTTCTATCAATTCACGCCCACAAACATACAGACTATGCGTAAAATTGGGATGTATGTGTTATAAAGGATCCGTGTCTTTCAGTAAAACCTTTAAATTAAAATTGACCGATTTTAGTGTTCAAATGTCACAAATTTACAAATCAAAATTAAACAAAATATTTTATGTGACTTTGGAAAATATTCGTTTAATAACATTTTAGTTGATTATATTAAAAAAATAAGTTCAGGAAAGGCCAGTGAGGAAATGATTTCAAAAATATTAACGGACTAAAAATTGCAGGCGTAAAACGTATGTCAAATTATACTGTTTTTGTTTTTATATAATTTACGTATGTCTAACTACGTTAAACTACAAACACAATACTTATGGAAGTATCATCAAAACCGTGATTCAAACTCAAAACTGATAACAAAGGGAAACTATGAACAAAGGAACGGTTAGAAAGGAAAATAAGACCAGTTCTTCCTGAGATCTACCGCCTATAGTATTCGTCAAGAATGGGAAGATAACCACTTAGTAGACTTTTACCTGACAATTATTGACTTAATAATGTGTTTCGTTTGGTGGTGTAGTAGAGTATGTTTCTATAGAATATTGTGCTTTATCTATCAAAAACAAATTACTACAGAACCAATGAAATTCCTTGTTACAGCAAAACTAAATTTTTGGTTTGGTTTATAATTCAAGTAAGCATTTTTTCTATCTTGATTTTCTTATAATTTCCTTGATTTTCTTATAATTACAAATCTTGATAATCATTTGTCAAACACTGGATTTGTTTTTGTTTTGTTTAAATTAAGATATTAGTCCCGGTATCGACAGAGAACCTGTTAATCCGTTTTACGTGACAAAGGGTGAGTCGCTGAGAGGCGACACACGGAGTGACGACCGTATTATAATTACCAGGATACACAAGTATCACCTAGCTACATGTTCCTACACCGTTAGGTAGGGGGTGTCTTATTTTCATCGATTGTTATGTTGCGAAAACTTCAGTTAATCCTGCTCATTTGTCATACTTAACTTGTATTGAGGCATATCGCAACATGGGTAGGGTCAGGAACACCCGTTGTTTAGCAGTATACGGTGTACATGTTTAGAGTATATAACATGGTGGGGTCCACTGATTGGAGACAACAGTAAGCAGAATATATGATTGGGATATGAGGTAGTATAGGAAACGAGCGCAATAAAAGAAATCATGTTTAGGGCCTATAACAGGAAATAACACTGCATGTACATGTATCAGCTTGTTAATCACTCGTACATGATGCCAGGAAAATATGCCACATTGTGGGTCAGTTGTATATACTGACTGAACGTACACAAATTGAACATTGTATGACAGTTTAACACTAGCGAAATAGGCGTCAATTCTATACTGCCTCAATGTGGAACAACTACATACTACTCAAATTTGCGCATATTGTACCATGTTTCAATCAGCCTCATTTTTATATACATTCGTTATATGCACCCTCCGTACGCTATACCAGTGCGCATATAATAGTGAAATGGCGCAGGATGTACGCTCCAAGACAATACAGCAATTGTGCATGCCTGAATATGTGCTTATTGTACATGTATCTGGTTCAATACGCACTAATCTTTACTCTGCGTCTAATTGCGTACATCGTAACTATTGCCTGAATGTTTAATCAACCGAAACTTGCATCAATATAAGTTTGGAAAATTCTGCCTCCAAATTTTGCTATCGAAACTTATATGGAGGTGAGTAAATAGTAACCTGCCCCTACTAATTTTAATATTTGCAAGGATTAACAAATTACAAAGTACATTTTTTGAATAAACGTTTCCTTACACAATATGAGTTAATACTGAGTAATTTGTCTCTAAGTTTTATGCTGCAGGCAAAGCGCATTTCTGTTCAGTTGGGAGCAAATCAAGGAGGTTAATTGCTTGTCATCAAATAGCAGTTAAATATAATTGCTATGTCATAATTTTTGCGACGGTTCATGATATTGTCAAACAATTATACCATGGACATTTCGGTGTTGATTTCAAGGTAATACTGTACATCATTGTACGGCTGTTAAGTGGTTCACTAACTAGTGTGTTGTATCTGTCGATCTATATCACACATAAAAAACACAATTATCACTCATATCATACCTTCAATTATGGGTGAAACATCTATATTCAATAAGACTTTGATTTATCGCAAATGTAAATTTGGAACCTTGTTAACCAAATACACCTTCTATTGTGTTAGTTTTTTCTTTCAATATGGCCGTTTAACATCAAGGTTAATGATCACTGGTTGTGACGTATGGCACGAGAAGTAAAGATCCCCTACAATGTTTTATAACATCTATGACCTTAGCCTGTATTTAAACCAAGGCAAGTTCTAAAAAGTGTAGTTCTCAATCAAAGTAGCTAATGGGATGGTCTTTTATGTTATTGTCGTATCAGACATACCTATCGGTGAGTTTTTTTAATAAATTATATTTCTTGCTCTTGAATGTAAGTGTATCTCCAAGAAAACAAGACAATTTGTTGTCAGTAAAACAGATATTTGCGTCAAAACTTTGCTGATGCTTACACACAATTTTGTTATGCGATAATATCTATTATTAGACCACTAACTGTTAGGCATGAAACAAAATATTGTACAGGTACTCCTTAAAACTGGAAACCTTCACCATTCATATCGAATAGAAACAATAGACGATTTGCAGTGTTTTAATTTCAGTAGATATACGTATTTGAGTATTAACCCTTTCATCACTGTAGACCATAATGGACTTTACCAGATCAATGCGTAGTAGAGTCTACTAAAGTTATATAGGGATGATAGGGTTAATACATCGGTTTACTGTTCACCTACCTGTTCGTGTTACTGTACAACCCAGTCTTGCTATATCATGTTCCCAATGACACGTGGATCTATGTTAATTCCTCATATTTCCAATGACACATGGGTCTACACTACTAATGAATGATTCCTATTCAATACATAAAGATTTTTATCGTGAGAACAATCTTCAATTACATCTATTCTGGAATACAATAATTATTTCTATTCTGGTTAGTAATTATTATAACTATTTGGTCTTTACAATGACTACATGATTGGAGTTCTCGTATTACAATGGGTGTACGTATATATTTACACATACATTTCTCCAAAGACCTGGAATATGTGGGAGGATGTCTTTACTAGTTGGCCAAAACACCTAACTGTCAAATACAACTTACTTTGGAAACTACACCCCCCCCACAACCCCCCCCCCCCCTTTATTGTAACGTTACATGTGACGTTAACCCTAGAAGGTTTGGGGAATCAATATACAATGTACACGTACCCGCTATATCACAACTGCACGATTATTAGAGACGACAACATTTGCAGTGAAATATCATTGGTACGAACATGTTTCTTCCGGACGTATACCAGGAATAAGCGATTTTCTTAGACATAGAACACGAAATTTAATTGATTAATAAAATTATAAGTTGTAAAGATTTTGCGGACTAATTACTTTCAACAGTACAAAAGTACATTGACAAGGAGGACACGTCATAGACATGTAGCACGTATGCGTAGCTAACTGAAGATTAACTAATTGAATATAACTTGATTCTGAACCAAATATCAACATCATCTACTGTACCTCAAGTTGAGCTCCAACTTAATCTCCTATATACTTAGTAAAGGGAATCGTGATGAAAATTAACCTCCAAAAACTCAAACAAAAAATAAATAAATTTGATAAAAAAAAACTTAAGCTCAAACTTAATCTGCAATAAACTTAATATAGAGACTGATGCTCAACTTTTATTTCCAACATATTTAAGCCCTCACAAATTCAAACGAAATATCTCATAAATTAAATAAAGAGACTTAAACTAAAACTTGATCGACAATAACCTCAATATAGAGACTTATTGATCTTACCAGAACGTAATAGGGAGACTTGAACCTAAATCTAACCACCCGTAAGTTGTATTTAGAGAATTTGAATCGGAGGGAATTTCCCATTAACTTATTATAGAAACTTAAGCTCAAACTTAATTTCTAGTTCAGGTAATATAGATGTATGTTATCCAACTTAAGCCGAATCTCCTTTTAATTGAAAATAGAGACTTAGCTCGGACTCAGAAGTACTAGTGGTATTATGGCCATATCTACATATCCTTGACTTTGACCGTTTTTATCAGTTATCAGTGACATTTCATTTTTTTTAGAAATGGCTTATTGTCAACTATTTAACGCTAGTTATCTACGCCAACAAACGTTGTCATAAAAATAATCTGCGATATATAAATACGTGGTGGTTTTATCGCGGTATCGATATCATTGTACTGGCGATAAGAGCTGTATGTGGCGATCACTGGCCGATTAGTGTATCCCTTTACATGATAAAGCAGACCTTACCCAGATGGTATACACTAATCCTTATACAATACCTTTTTTAATACCGGCACGCGAACTGAGCTTTTATCATATTCGCTGTATTCCATGTATTTTATAAATAAGAAAAAAACATCAACATCGGTATAACATCATTTTTAAATTTATTGTTTTGATTTTTTGAATTTTCCTTGTATTTCATATAAACCACTGTTTTATAGCGCTGGTCGGAACCAGATAACATCAGCTAGCTGTTCTTATTTGTTCAAGATCTTTAAATGTTTTGCCTTGAGATAGAAACAGGAAGATTGATAAATAAACAACCAGAGGACGAACAATTAACTAACAAGGCAATTTTTGCTTTTTGTCTACGTTTTAATGACTCGCGATTTAAATGTCGTGCATTGAAGACAGTGGGACACACAAGGTGCATCTAAGATTAATACAACAGGTGTCAACTTGAGTAGAGTACAATCTGATAACTGAAAGTAAATATATGCAAACATATTCCCGTGTAATCTCTTACCCAATTTAACCCAATTCAAATATAAAATGATATCCTATTAAAGTTATATTTAGTTGAGATGTATTTATCAACATAATCAGAATTTTACGGTCTCATGATCAACTTTTTTTATATCCGTGTCTTGTGAAATACTATCTACATATCATGTATAAACTGGATGTGAACCGACTAATGGGTTTTAGTTTAACGACTTTTATTACCTTTTAGCATATTCTTTGTTATATCAAATACTTTTCCAGTAAATCATTTACGTACGACGGAGTGTATATCGGGTTTGAGGATCACTTAGAGGCGTTCATCTTGGCATAACCCGTAATATCAGTGTTGCTAGAAATCATTGTAGCATTATAGTCATTGGTTATTGCTTATATCGTAAATATTGATGCTTCGTTTTGATTACGACAAAGGTGATATGATGTATTAAAACTTGTATGGTCCTGGACTCGGAAACAGGTCGCCTTTATATTTGTCTGTAACGAGGTGCAGTCTGTACAATCCTACTCAGAAGCATATACTATTCGCGATTCCTATTCTTGACAGCGGCAATGACTTCTATCATACTAAGTTCAATAGTGTAGATCTTCCAAATGTTATGTTCATTAATTATCTTTTCCAAAAGTAGAAAATCTGATAAGCCTTGCATCTAGAATGCCTACGAGATTAGACCATTCACACACAAAATCGAAATGTACCTACATACCATCAGTATGTAAATGCAGAACATGATCACGTGTTTACTTATAATGGACTACCATTGCTGTTGTACTGACACCTGATTCGCTTTCTTTGTCATTAATAGTCTCATGCAGTTAAATGCTTTATTTATTAAATTACTATTGATTTCTGTCGACAATACTATAGTTTTATAGTGTTGTATCGGTATGAAATAAAAAGCGTTGCATCCGGCATCGACCGTATCACAGTACCAACAGCAGCGGCCAATGACATATGCATGTTCCGTAAGGGAATTTGTGTAACTGTGAAAAGAAATTAGTTGTCTCTAATTATTTTTGACAGATAGAATATGTATCAACGATGTACTTTTCATATTCATATAATTGCTGATCAAAGTACGATATTGCCAGGGATTTTCATCTAAATCAATAAACGAAAGTAAATACTAAAAAACTGTAACTGATTCCTGTCTTTAAGTGACGAAAAAGTTCAAATTGAAGTATATATTGACTATTTATAATCCAGGTGCTACATGCTGTCCAATCACTAAATATGTATATCTGAAGTATTGCCTTTGCTTACTCACGCGAAAAACAAATACATCGAAAAAGTTCACCACAGTTTAATTACATACTAACGTCATCTTGTAATTTGACACGGAATTATTTTGTAATTAGCGCCAAAATCAGCTGTTTAATCTTACAGGAATATAATACAGACAATTATGCTAATTATGTATCGGAATTTCTTTCGTGTGAAGGTTGTAATAATGGTACATGTCCCTGCACGCGAAAACCTCTGTCAATACAAGCATACTGTAATAATTGTATAAACTTGGATGATGGTAACTTATTTCCTAACGTTCGATTAATTCGTACAGAATGTATTTACTCAGTAGACCGCAATATACAATACTTAATTGCCTGCAAAAAGGGTGAAATGTGTACTATGTTTAACTGTAACACGGTACAACTTCACTTTTTGTTAGATGGAGGTCATTTGGACAAAAAGCATGGACACATAAAATCAACACAGGAAATTTATAGCATGATAAACACTACAATCACACATCTAACGATTTTTGACAAATACGTGTACATAATCTCGTTTCCGAGTGATCGCCAATGCGGATATTATTAAGACCGACATGATATTGAGTTCATCGTTGTACGTACATTTTTGTAAGTGGCAAAACACAGTGTCACCCTGGCAATCGGTACGTAGATTAAATGTGTAAATACGACGCACGTGACTGTCGGGACGGAAACATGAAGTACAACCATTGAAACACAAGAGACAAATTGATTTGGGTTGAACAATATCACCATGTTCTTAATTTTTTTTAATGTAAAAGTACGGTGTAAGTTCTGGTCGTAATCAAACATGTGGAGTTGTTATTAAATGAGATTAAAATTGCAAAAAGATTTTTATTTTTTTATTTTATCAGTTTTTAGGGTTATGAAGATTTGCTTTTTTTTAATAAGTCTAAAAATTAAATGGTTTTGACACATTATAAGGTAAAGCGTTACCGTTGCCTTTTTGTATAGCTATTGTTCATCTCCATGTAACATCGATAGTTTTAATTCCACTCTAATAGGTTTAATATTTAATTTCAATGTTCAAGAATAAAAACTTAGCTTAACTTTAACATTATGAAGACTCATTTAGTGTAGTTTAAGATAAACACATCAAAATATATCAAATAGTCTTTTATCATTTATATTGTATTGTCATTAAAGATTTTCCCTTATTTTGGCTTCGTTTTTTATGAGACCAATTCACAATGAGTGCAGTAGTTTATAACAAAAAAGTGCACATACGAACGTGTGTAGATATAATACCTATTTAATTGGTATAAGCTGTATCTTAACTTATTAAGCCTGTATGTGTTCACTTTCCCTTACTGGAAGTGAACAGTTTGTCTCCAGCTATTAAGCTTAGTGAATTATGGTATATGTAGGTATGGCTATCAAATTTTGCGGTAGTTAAGCTTGAAGCTTAGAAAAGCATTATTTCGAGATAGAGTTTAGAATCTTAGATATGAATCTATATGCTAGAATAGCTTTGTAGTTGTATTGTCTGGTACCTGAATCGACACAAAAAATGTCTAGTTTATAAACATGACAAAGTTGAAATACTGTACAATATTTCACTGACTGGAACCTTGCGCCTGATTAATTGTAACGTGTGTTTACATTGGCATGTCAAATATATGCTGCTGGAAACGTCTAAGATTGTTGTTTTCTAAATAAGGTAGGAATCCAGACGTTTAAGCTGACCAGAACGTCTGTGTGTCTGGCGTCCTATTCACACGACACGTCCGTTTACTTTGGCATGTTAAAGTCCATGTTGAAGTTGTTCAAGTTGTGTGTTTTGTTAAAAGGCACCACTCGAGTGTTTCTAGGCTCAACACCACTCGAGTGTTTCTAGGCTCCACACCAATCTAAGGTTATTCACAAACAGTCACTACACACTGAAATAAACGTACTCAAAAATACATATACACATGTTTACCGTCAACCACAACACTTCGTACTATTTATTCATATATAAATCTACCTGGAGATATAGCTACATGCACTAATATCAGAAATTGTTAGCAGACATACACGTACATTGATTTTCTTGTTGGTTTCGCGCCATACGTTGATTATTTTCGTGTTAGTTTCGCGAGCAATACAATTATCTTTATATTAATTTGTATGTTAGCATTGAGTATTTTTGCAAGACATTTATTGACCATGTTTATTGTAGTTTTGCGAGATACACATTGATTGTTGCATCAGTGTCGTGGGACATACATTGACTATGTTTGGAGTTGTTTTCATACATTTGGTATTCAAGTTATTTTCGCGATGATGCAGTAGGTATGTGACTAAAAATGTCTTTTCATTGCTTTCCAAGCCATTTATGAGACAAAATTGCAAAATGCGCTCACGTAAATGAGTCTATTATTTAGCGATAGTGTGTAGTTTTTACCTGCAGACGGGAATAACAATAGTGCCACGTCACGCTGGCCTGAAATAACCTAGCAAAGCTTAGGAGGCGGAAGTTTTAAGGTAATTTCCTACACAAAATTAAACAGCATACAACACCATTTCATTCTGATGTCTATTCAATTCCTTGTCATTCCTTTTTAATATATACGATATACGTCGTCCTACAGGTTCCTTAATTGTTACGAGTGTTATACGTCTCACCAAAGGATCGGAGGGGGGAATAATCAGACCTTTGATCGTTTGCTTCCTTAATCACGTAAAATCCATTAGACCATGAACAGCCTATTCATGTCAACTTCAAAGATCCCCGAGATCAAATAACAAAATCTCGTTTAAAAAGATAATTAGAACTCGTTAAAATGTCACTAGGACTAATTATAATGTATATAGGAGTTTTCGTTTTCATTCCTTGGTTGTGAAGTCTGATTACTCTTAACTCTATCGTGGTTATACGGAGCGTGCTAATCGTGTTTGTGACCTTGACATCAATTATCAAAACACCAAATTCATCCCGGCCGACACCTTGTAAGCTTAACCCTTTCACCCCTATGTTACTTTAGTAGGCTCTACCATACATTGATATGGATGAGTCCATTATGATTTACGGTGGTGAAAGGGTTAACACAACTTTGTCTTATAACTACCTCCAAAATCATATCTTTTGGATATAGTAATGTAAAACCACACTAAAAAGAATACAAAGTATCAGCAGAAGAGAAAGATATACTCAATGTTAAATATTAAGCAACAAAAATAAAATCTGTCAAAAATCTCAATTTGATTATCTGCATTACGTTTTTGGTAAAACTCAATAAGCTGAAGCTTAAAATGCCGAGTTTAGACACGTATGAAGTAATACATCCGTTACACATAAAGTTTGCGGTGATGGAAAGTTATATCATATATTTGTCTTCTTAAAGACTAGCACACAAATTTAAACATCATAATTGGTGTCAAATTTTCCAATAATACATCGAAACCGTTGTTTATGAATACCGAAGGATCATAGATATGGATGTGTTATAGAACTGAGTTTTAAGATTGCATAGATTGAATACCCCTAGATTTACATGCATGAACAGTGCATTTTTGCTGGTTTAGGTTTGAGACAGTGACTCAATAACATCAATGAACGAGTGTTTATCATTATATGAACATAGCCTTACGATTTATGATAGAGGGCGTAAACAGGCGATTCCTGCTGTTTAATCCCTTTATGTTAGTTAATTGATTAGCAATTGTATTGAAATGAAATGAAAAATTTGAGTGACATCGTATGTAGAAAATAGAAGTATACGTATGTGGTTTCTCGTTCCGGAACGCATGGTATGCCAAGCATGTGTAATACAAAGACGTAGTGTTTTAGTGTGAGATCGATGTGCCGTTATGTGAAGCACTGCTGTGTATGTACCGTGGAAAAAGAATGGATGTTTAATTCTTTTTACTGAAAGCATTAGTTCTCCTGTGCACTAGCTGGTGGAAGTTTTAACAAACAGGTAAGTTATCTGTAAACAAACATTTGGACAGCTCATTTCACTTTAATATTTGTATACAGTCAAATAGTTAATAAAAAAACGTAAACGTGTAGTGGTGATTTTAAATATCAATAAGTTTAACTTTTATAGTATTTTTATTTGATTGATTTGTCTAATGCAACTTGCCTCAATATGAGTTACGAAACCTTTCTCAATATGAGTCAATAGTAACATACCCGTTTGTGGTAATTTGATCTTGCCTGGCAGTCTGTCAATTGTACTGTCTGATGGCAATGCATTTTAATATAGCTCAGTATGAGTTTCTCTTATTCTGCCTGAATAAGACTCAACATAAACTTTTCGTTTATTTTTGTATGTTCCATTTATTATCATTTTTCAAAGGTGCAGTCCCATACAGTGTCTTCGGTTCAACTTTTAGGATATAAGGTGGTAGACTGTGGTGGTGGATTGTTTAAGTCCCTGAGGCTTTGCCGTATCCTTGATTGACACAGTTAGCTTTTTGGAGTAGTCACACGGTTCTAAATATACACATTAAGTAGGTTAGGTAAAGGTATCTGCAAGTAATTGGCCCAATATCTGTCCCATATAGAAGGGACCAGTTTGGATGGTCCTGCGAAATCAGGGGTCCCCCGCTACAGTTCTATTTTCACTGTTGTCTCCAGCACACAAAGATAAATGCTCCCTTCTTCTGTTTACAGCATGTATCTTGACACTGGGTGTCATTATGACCCTGGGTCTGTGATATATGATATTCTTTTGTTTATATCAAAGTTTGATCAAACTTGACAGATATGAACATTTTTATTTTACGTTTTGCTTTGGTGATGTCACATCACATAGGGTTATGTCTCAACACAACCCCAAAACTCTTAACTAGATGACATCTAACACCTCGGTTGTGGTGGTTGGCAATCCTTGTTTTCTGATTGGAACCGACTCTGTAACATTCTCGATTTATCATTAGCCAAGTATCATGTTCCTTTTAGTATTTAATTTATGCAGTTTGTCTACAGAATTTTTGTGTATTATGTCTTGATATTGATCTTATTTTACAAGAGAACATGCATTGTTTTGTTTTTTTCTTCTTTTATTTTTGATAAAAACATCAATTATTTTTCACATTGAATGGGAGACAATGACGTAACCGTGTCCCTGGTGGATACCTCTATCAGGACCTGGAACGAATATGTCAATCAATAAACTACAGCAATACCAGTAGTGAGGTAGATTTGTAAGGTAGTAGTGCCAATTCAAAGATTATTTTGGTGACCTTGAGAAGTCTGTACTGTATCGGATTGTGTCTGTAACAGAGAACTTGGTTCTCCTAATCAATATAAACATACGCAAAACGATGTACACCTGAAGGCACTTGCTTTGATAACGAGTTGAATACCAGTTGGCCCTTGATCACTTTCCATGACCATGGAGGGGTAACAATGTTGAAAAGGGAAATGTTGATAAACAATCAAGGTATTGTTTTATTCATTTAACTATATTGTATCGATTGTGAGTAAGTGTGTATGGTATGGAAGTGCTCGCCACGGTTTCGATCTAAGTGAAGTTTTAACCACCTTTTATCTTCGTTTGAATAATTTATCATAAGGGCCAGAAAGAGCTCGACCGATCTAAAATCAGAAACCTTTTTTTTAGAAACTCACTATTCGTGATAATAATCTGATCTTATGTCTGCAGAATGTAATATATGTTATGCTTCAGAAATAAAACATTGTTTACTTTAAATGCTGATGAAAATGTCATCAGTATGGTAATTAAAATGTTTCTTTGATTAAACAAATTGTCTTTTGTTTAGCAATTTCACAGAAACTTTAGCGAAAGTGAGTTGATATATATATATTCAAATATTTGTTTGGTAGAATACACCGGGATTGAAGCATACCTAGATGCTGTAGTCACAATCTAGTGCAGTATAATACATAAGGACCTGGGGCGATATTAAATCGATTCAAATTGACCAGTAAATTATAAAATTGAACAGAAATGAAGTGATATATAACAGGGGTACATAACTCCTGCCGAGCCAGCCTCATTACAATTGATTGTTGATACGATGTATACTGTCTGAGTTAAAGATATGATAATATACAGTGTATACTAAAAGATTTGTTAATAATTGTATAATATGATAAAATATAACATGATATTATGATAGATATGCTGAGGTTTGCTTATATTTGTCTATGGTTATACATGTAAGGGAGACAACTCTAACATAAATCACAAGTAACATGATAACAATCTCAAAAATATATCCTTAACATAGTTAGATAGTGTTTGACACGGTTTGGGTAAAGATTGATACTTTTCCTTTTTTTTACAAAATAAACTAAACGCTATTAAAAACATATAAGACGGTAGCGCCGTGAAACATAAAAGTGAATACCACACGAACTATGTATAGGAATGTCACCTGTATATCATACACAGTACTAGTACTGACCTTAAACACAATAGGTCTCAATAATAAGCGTATCAGATGGAAAGGTATACACATACTCGCTAATACCCAGCTGATTTTAAATGTTTAAGATATCAGACATGTAGTTACTATTGTCTGCTGTCATTCATGAGAACAGTAGAAAGTCTGGGACAAAGACCCAGTGTTTGTATAGATGTATATGTAGTGTGTATACATTGCATTGTTCTGCCAGGTTTGACCGATATTTGGCTATGTATTACGATATGGCTAGATGTCAATAAGAATAGTATTAGTCCAATTTCTTCTTATTCTTTGTATCGGCCCTGTCATTATTTCACTTGCTAACAAAGAATTCCTATTGAAGTCTAAGAATTACAGCTGATTTATCGAGACACGGGAAAATAGTGATGTACAACGTTAACCATGTACTATAGTCTGAATAACTTACACTGAAACGTTAATTGTGTGACAGCTGGGCACAATAACTATCTACATTGTACTTTCTCTGGAAATTAAATCTATCTTTCTTTCATAAGTAAGTAGCCCTTATTATCTGTATACTCAATTGTAAACGATGTTTGCTTTAGCTGTGTTTTCAAATATGACTCCACAAAAAAAACACCAAAAAACCCCAAGGAAAATAATTATTTAAAATAAGAATGACAAATTAAAAAGACGCATTGGGATTATGTTTCCCACGTCAATAACGTGAAAGCATTTGGAAATAACAAAGGACACCTATCTGGTAATATGTCAAAATAAGTATGTGTCTGCACTATGTCAATGTATTCCAATAACTAATTATGTATTAATTTTTTTTTCTGTAATTGAAATAGCAATTGATACAACCTAGCTACAGTAGTGTACCATAGCAGCAAGATCATTTGAACGTTAGAGTGTTTATGGAAATCTACATCAAATGAGGAACAAAAACGAAACATGAAATAAACTGGTCGCTTAATGAAAACATCTTATATGAGTATAAATCTGGAATAAGTCTCTTTATTTATTTTTATTTAGATATTAAAGTTTTAAACGCTTTTGGTGAGAGAATTATGTCTAACTTTGATACGCTTTCCATATTTTTTTTTCAGAAAATGGTGGATCGTAAGGTTTATCGCAAGAGAGATGTTTCATTACTCATATTGTTTCTTAAATTATGTCTTAATTTCGAAAATAACTTTTGGTGAATAGATTGAAATATACAAGCACCACAGAAGATCGTACGTTTAATATGCTATATTTAAGACATGTATGTAAAAACTGTCTTATAATTCTGAACGGGATTCCAGACAAATCGAATAACGCGCGGTTAAATGTTTTTGCGAAGTTAGATATGAAAGAATACGACCTTATTGTTTCAATAGAACCGCCACAATCGCTGTCAATAAAGATGTGTGACAATGAGAGAGGGGACATTGACAGATGACGGGTATGGTCAGTATATTATAATACTGTTATTGGAGATATTTATGATCACGAGGGGTTGTACTCCCTAGATCTAATTAGGTCCTGAAAGATGTGTGTGTTCATATACAATTATCATATACGGCCTGGTACACAGGTCTACAACCTAGCCATTTAAAGAATTATCAACCTAACGTCCAATTAATTTCCTTTTCATATTATTTTTTCCAACAGTTTAAAGATTTTTTTGTCAATTTGAAGTAAACAGGTTTTATTGTAATTAACTCAAATTCTTTATTTGCATTTGTACTCTTTGATTTTCGTGAAAATATTAAGACTATGCTAATGGAAATATAGCAGTATAATTGTCAAGCTAACGAAGCATGGGCCAACCTATAACAATCAGTTGGCATGAGAAAACGTGCTGAATAATTGATGGGTGCCACCGCCCATCACTGACACTGCACCTGGTGGCTACCTACCCAGTACGATACGTGATTTTATAGGAGACAGCGTAATAACATATTTACCATTGGTCTATTTCCTGTTAAAACGGAAAATTTCAGTTGTATATTTAATGCTTCAATTGTTTTTAAGTATAATAGCTTCCTTATGCAGTTTTTTGTACGCATCACTGATGCATTGTTTCGTTACTTTAAGTACCAGCACTACTGTCCATTTGCTTTCAATCATCAGCGCTGTTTTGTTCAATGGTTTAAGTACGATTGCTGCTTTGTGCAGCGAACGAACGTTGATTTTTATCATTTGTTTTAAATATAATTGCTGACTTAATCCTCTGCTTAGAAATAGTTTTGCTTTGATATGTTATGTTTAAGAACAACCTTGCTGCTTGAAAGCAATCTCCTTAACTTGGGTGCCGAGGTTTAGATTGAAAATGCTTTGTAATCAACGATGGAATGCGTGTTATAGCCGGTTCTACGCATTAATATTTATATACGTCAAAACTCTATAGAAACAGGTTGATGCAAGATTCTTGTCATTTCAAAAACGCAAGATGACAGCAGGTTTTCAATCAAATTTGCAATCAAATATCTCGCAGGAAAAATGAAATTTGAAATGATATCAATTAAGATGTGCTGGCGATAAATAAAAAAAGTTAAACGATTTCATGATATTTTATCAATAAGAATTACACTGATTATTTCCAATTAACCCTGCAAAGACTGAAAAAAACACGTGACTGAACTAGTTCAACCTTATACATCAAACTTAACGAAATAAAACACTGCCTTAGAATAAAACAAGCATTTAATTATCACTGTTACATTGTAACAGCGGACATTGATTGAATTATAGGATGCTTTGCACTTGAACGACCCGGTGCTGTTGATAACCGCCATTTATGATGCCGGGTTCCCGATGTCGTGACAAGGGATACTAAACCAGGCCAGTGTAGGGTGGGGACATATACAGTCATACCATACCCGTTAATGAAGCGACTCTAGCTGTCAACGAGACAATTTACACAAAACTGTTTCTGTTTTATATCTGTATCAGTGGATCCCCTCGATGATAGATGCACTTTAAGTTTTACATTCGGAACTCTACGGCCTGTTCAATATGGAGAAGGAAATAAAACCGGCCGAGCTGCCGACGTAGTCTCCTTCAAGCATATCTACACGTAATTGTCTCTGTTTTATGTATGTACAATTGGACCCCCTCAACGAAAATCTTACTTTTGGAACCTCTAGGCATGCGCATTACCTTTATAAAATCGTATCGACGCAACGAATTGGTATTGCATTTATTATAAAATATTCCTTAAACACGGAAGTATAAAACCATCAGAGGATGCTAGAATTTAACGACACATCATGACATCATCCCTAATGGGAGAATTGCAAAGAGCAATCAGGATACCGATTTCTCGTCGAGTTTAACGAAGCAAAACCTTCAAGAAACGCCTATTTTCTCCAAGATTTTGTAAATATGTTGTCATGATTATAACGCAGTTACCTTCTACGGATTTTGTAAAGCAACGTAAGACATATCTAGTCTACAATGATAATTAAAACAGACAAAGTTAATAGAGTTTGTATAACTCTCTATCTATGCCATATTATATATGTATCCCTTAACATGTTTTCTTTAACAGTACACATACAAAAGCAAAATAAATGCTTATTGCAGGCTGGGCCTTCTCCAACTCTTGTTTTAAGCTTACGAAGTAATGAATTAAAAAAAGCTATACGCGCACATCGTTAAGTATTCTACTTCATTGATTCATTGATTATGTTTGATTCGCAAATGCCTGTAAAATGGTAAAGCGATGTAAATTCAGCTGCAGTAAGAAGTTGTCACAGAATATTCGAAATGTATCGAGCAAAGCATAGAGTGAAACCTCGTTATACTGACACCGTTTTTCCATAGACATTTTGGGGTTATTACATTTTTTGGCAATAAATGAGGTAAATGTATAAAGTATTTCTTAAGAAAAAAGAGAAAATGGGACATTTGAAATGTGTTGGCGGCAACTGTGGAGGATATGAAACTAGGGGCACTATATATATATATATATAGATGAAGTCTATACAATAACAGTTTGTTTAACACATATACGATTGTAAATGGGGAAACGTGTGATGTGTTTAAACGCATGATCTTACCTTTATATACACCTTGTTGAAATGGAGTCCTGCCATATGTGTAGCGTTGACACCTCGTCACTGCATCTTTTATTGTGTTAAAGCATTGTTGCCGTGACGTCATATTACTGTTCTGATTGGGGAATCCCATTGTCTCAACCCTCTAGGGAGACAAACATCTCATTACCATGAATGCTTCTTACTATTATTTCAGAACATTTGATCGATATGGTAGAGGAAAGGGAATCTTCCTTACGGTATAAGTATTCAAGATATTCCCTAACCTTGGGGTGCGATTCCAGTCTTAAATGTCTTAAATGTCACGGAGTTCACCTAAGGTAGACATTTCTCTGCCGTGCCTTTACAGAAAGGAAATGCTTCACTGTTTCCAGACGAATATACATGTATTTACATATAGGTAATGCGCCCTACAGCTGTAATTTGTATGCATCTCTTTGACATTGTCATGTGTTGTTATATATATCCTGTGCTTGTTACCTAAATTGTAAAGTGTTCTGTTTTACGTATTAAATATTACAAAAATGAATTTGGTATACATAGAACAAGTACCTCATTGAATCGGTCTTTTTTCGATATCACTACACATTTGTTCTGTATAGATGAAACGAGTCAACAAACGGCCAGTTTCTAAATAAGCGTACAAACATGGCTAACGATGGTCAACACAGCTCTTGTTTCGGATGTTTCTTGAAAAATACATTTACCTCGTCGTTTAGATCAATATATAATTGTAGATGATGATATAATCCGATAGTTTATTTCTGTTTGTAATTACAGGATATCCCCGACAGAATCAGCTGGTCAATGACGCGTCACCGGTAAATTGTCTTATCCTTGACGACAACCCTGGACATCGAATGGGCACCTTAGCGTTAATCGGTCGTGTGATGGCGTGTGTCGAGGATTCAATCGACATACATCAACTATGCATGGATAACCCAGTCTCTGAAAGATTGTGCTACCAAATCTATCTTTGATCGAAATGTTAGTGGCCATGGTTAATTCATTTATGGTACAAACATTCCGAAATATTAACTTTCTGATGTATCTTTATCAAGGACAATACTATAAATATAAGTCGAGTTTCTAAAGATTGAATAATTGATTTTTTTAGAAATCCTAAGAAACTTTTCGGTATGTGAAACAACTTTTTATCTAGAATATTTGTTACATATACATTGTATTGTGTGGGTACAATATCATAACAAAACACGATCGATCTCCAGGCCTAATCTTGTATTGTTTGGCACTGCGATATTTATCTACATAGGGGAAGTACATGACCTAAAGAAACAGGTCTGTTCGCGCCTTCAGGTGATCGATTACATCGCACCTTAGAGTGCAACACACGTGTACAGATTTCCTTATAATGTCGGTGGCGTGCTATAAAGCACGCGATCTATTTATATGCACGCGTGCATCACAATGTGTGTCTGGATATATAACGGATTAACGTAATAGACGCTATTAATTCTTCAAAGTTGGATGTGAGCAGGGATTTTCGAAACGAATTTATTCCGCAAAAGCTTTCAATCGTGGAGTTGGTACGTATCGTACGTACATTGCACGTGTTCACGTGCAGATGTGTATTTGTCTGGATAATGGATAAGTCTGCATCTTAGACAAGGATTATTGACGATAAGTTTATTTTTAAATATCCAAACGGAAAATTCGAAACGAAATAAACTCTGGATTATCATCTAACCCTACAACTTTTCCTGGTGTTTTTTTGTTGCTTACATATTTGTTTGTAAGTTGTTTGAAAAATACAACATTCTCGAGGATCGTTAGGATCAAGCTTGATCAAACACGTTCTGATTCGTTGTGCCGGATAATTTCCACATCAGGACTACTTAAGTGAATTTGCAGATTTTGCTCAATTCAAGGACGTACGGAACTGATTACTGAAATCGACATTTACAAGGTGTGGAGAAACTAGTCACGATTCCGGATTATATGCTTCTCAGAAATCCCCCCCGACTTCTTTCATCTCTAAATTAAATATGACTACTGCCGAGTATTGGAAATTCATAATACCTGAAGCAATTAATGTAGACCGTGTTCCACACTTACCTGTATACATTTAATTGACACAGATCGCCGTTAAACTAGCCACTACCGAGATTTTAATGTTTACTATTTCATTGTTTTATAGACTACCAGCTTAAATTACCTCACGTTATCTTTCTATCGATTTCTAGCGTATAACATGTTAGGATAACATTAATCTAGAATTAACATTTACACTCAATCAGTGTACGTGGTATTTCAATATTGTAATTTTTCAGGACGAATACTAGTACGTGTATTGATTTTTAAGTAAAATATGTATATTGTATCATATTTCATAATATTATCACATTCTAAAAGTAGGAAAACAGAAAGACGTACCTGAACACTGAACTCAAGTTTATTATTGGTGTTCGACATGATATACAAATGGTATATATACAAACCATTCAGAATTAATCAAAAATAACGAACAAACGGGCAAGGCATTGCTTAATAGTATAAAAATAAATAATATTGATTTCGTGTATTTTCCATGCTATAGTAGAAAGTGTATGTATCACAAGAAGTACGTGTTTATGTGTGACATTTAGAAATTCCCATGATATAGTTATACAGCAATTAAAAATACGTCGGCCTTGGATAAGGTTAATTGTGACTTGTGTATACGGTGACAACACAATGAAGTGAATTGGACTAATCCCCGGGTGTATCACATTAGTATATACCATTATGTTGGGGCCAATGCCAGATCGAGGTGTGAAACATTCAGAACAAGACCCGCAGGAATTAGTTCGAGCTCGGGTCCCTTCGTCGCGTCCTGCTAGTTTACGATTAAACAAACAATACGTGTACTTGTCAGATGAAGGAGAAGACAGCGCCGAGAATAACCGTCATTTTAACAATACTTTAGAGAGTTATGTCCGCCGACGAGCGAAGTATTCGAAACGTAAGTCATCAAAAAGAGCATCGGCCTCAAAAATAACAAAATCGACAATGGCTGACGACGATTCTGATGATGACGATTCTATCTTCGGACTAAGTGACGGGGAGCTAGAAGAAGGTATGATGCGGTGTAGTTTCGGAAGATTTTCCAAACGACGAGTTATCAACAACTTACAAGTGAAATGCAATTTATCACCCCGTCGAGAATGTCGATGTTCTGCTACGGTTACGGAGCACGATGAGTTAGTTTGTGGTTGGGAATCTAAATACCAAACTGGAAAATATTACAGACCTGTGAAAGTAAAACGGAAGACACAAAATCATAATATTCCGCATGCGTACCAAAGAATACTTCCGGAGCGAGATACTGGATTCGACTTTCATCACTATGAGGAACCGTCGCAGTATATGGAACAGTACCGACACAACCACACTGTGGGAGACGTGTGTAAGGTTTCTTATTACCACAGCGATGACGTCACAATGGCAGACCATTACGCACCTAGGGCCAAAGGAAATGTCTGGTGAGTTGAAACAATCATGGTCACTGAATAGCATTTTTTAATTTGCATTTGTGTCAAATACAGACTAAATACTAAATTATTTACTGAAGAACAGAAAAATATAGACCCAAATCTTTCTACATGCTAAAAGTACACTCACTTGAATTAAATTTATTTTGAACTATCTAAAACATTTTTGGTTTGTGAAAGACTATTTTGCAGATGCGGAGAACTAGCGCGCTATAGCACGCCCGTTTAAAAAAACCCAACAAAACAATTGCAGACAAATGTACGTAAGTCGCCATCGTCTTCTTTTTTTCACATTTTTTTTATACGGAACATAATCATTATCAACTCTCAGATTTTAATTGTATTTGGCTCTTCAAAATATATACCGCATTTAAGGACAATTTACACGGACTAGGCCGAAAACACAGAAGTACAGTGATTGGTTTTAGCGTGCCTGTCGGTGATAAATATGCAGTTTGATGGTTTTCTTCTGTTTGTTACCTTTTTTATACTTTACCAAAACTTCACTTGCCGATTCGCTTATAAAAGGATACCCACAGTTATCAGCACGTACACAGGAAGTATAGGTCTGGACGGAAGTGACAACATGGCGTAAAATATTTACGAATTACTATATCATAAAGCGAAATATACTTTTTAATCTCCCAGTCGTGTGTCTGCTGAATAGGTCTTATCTAAAACGATGTGTCTATAGAAAAGAAAACATTCTTACCAATCGATCACTCTTCTTGTAGAAAAGTTCGATACTTACGGATTAATCCAACATTAGTGTTGAACTCGTGTTGATGTCTTGCCGTCGAAACATCGGATTAGTTTTTAATAATGTAAACCCTGGAAGGAAATTAAGGCTAACAGACCATGAAAAAGTGAACTGAGACGGACAGACTGGCAAAACTTACTTGTTTTAACATAGACACACTGGCATACAGATTCCATTAAGAAAATATTGCATTATTCTAACATTGTAAAAACTACAATTAGCAAAACGAAATGGCGAAATATGGAAATATCATATTACAGTCTGTTATTTAGATACATATAAATGTACCTTGGAGAGAAGGGTATTGATAATCACCCCTAACATCACTGCTTACCGAGGAATAAAGCTATCTGTTTCGCTTTAGTTGGTAACTTTAATGGGAAAGTTAGGCTTAACGCGGTCGTAGTTGTCTATTCACAATTTGAGTATTGCATGTTTTTCAATTTGAAAATATGATCTTTGTACTTTTAACCTCAACCTTTCTGCAAATGCCATATTTATTTTCAATACCCCGGCTTAAGTGAGATTAACTTAAAGTGTTAGTACTAATCCGTCAGAATTAGTTCAACAATATTATGCTATGGCTTAATCACCGTCTCCTCTACACATACCTACAGGTATGTTAGATTTACTTTGACAAACTGTATGGACACTCTAACAAGAAACATATAAAATACAATTAAGACAAACGTTGTAGGATTTTCTACATTTTTGCAACTACTCTTTCTTATCGTTACGTTTAGAGTAAACCTTGTACATCATAAGGCGTAGAACTAAAGTTGAGGTCGTGTTACGATGAAGTATAACTGTTTCTTCATCGGTTCTCTTACAATAATACGCGACATATACCCGAACGCTTCGTGGTTTGTTGCACAATGTATGTATCGTATTAAGCAAATGTGTAACGCGACTTTATACAGGTAACTAAAACATACATTCGCGGTCAGTATGGTGTTCTCCAACATTGACACTGGATCGGGAACCACAGTGGAAGACTGTCAATGGTATCTTAGGACGTTAATGGGATAGGAGATATAATGAAGGGCGCCACCTGGAGGAGATATAATGAAGAGCACCACCTGGAGGAGATATAACGGAGGGCGCCACCTGGAGGAGATATAATGAAAGGCGCCACCTGGAGGAGATATAATGAAGGGTACAGGGAACACCGTTCCGTTCGTAACATAAGGTTTTAGGATAAATGGATTGTTTTATTTTAGATGTACTCCCTTTTGTTCTGGTGTCGCAGCAATTTTTTAATGTCTTTTCGTGGTATACATTTCCCAAAACATGTATATAACATAAAAGTCTAGTCAGATACTTAATTAACAGATGGAGTCATACCGTTGTCTAGTTCGATACTAAACTAACAGATGGAGCCATACCGATGTCTAGTCCGATACTTAACTAACAGATGGAGCCATACCGATGTCTAGTCCGATACTTCACTAACAGATGGAGCCATACCGTTGTCTAGTCCGATACTTAACTAACAGATACAGCCATACCGATGTCTAGTCCGATACTAAACTAACAGATGGGACCATACCATTGTCTAGTCAGATACTTAATTAACAGATGGAGCCATACCGTTGTCTGGTCCGATACTTAAATAACAGATGGAGCCATACCGATGTCTAGTCCGATACTTCACTAACAGATGGAACCGTACCATTGTCTAGTCAGATACTTAATTAACAGATGGAGCCATACCGTTGTCTAGTCCGATACTTAAATAACAGATGGAGCCATACCGATGTCTAGTCCGATACTTCACTACCAGATGGAGCCATACCGATGTCTAGTCCGATACTTCACTACCAGATGGAGCCATACCGATGTCTAGTCCGATACTTAACTAACAGATGAAGCCATACCGATGTCTAGTCCGATACTTCACTAACAGAGGGAGCCATCCCGATGTCTAGTCCGATACTTCACTAACAGATGGAGCCATACCGATGTCTAGTACGATACTTAACTAACAGATGGAGCCATACCGATGTCTAGTCCGATCCTTAACTAACAGATGGAGCCATACCGTTGTCTAGTCCGATACTTAATTAACAGATGGAGCCATACCGTTGTCCAGTCCGATACTTAACTAACAGATGGAGCCATACCGTTGTCTAGTCATACGCGTTCTGTAGCATTAAAGACCCTTGTCCCTCTGCACGGTGGATTGTACGTGTAGTATACACAGGACGTCTTTTAACCGGGTAACTCGGTCGTTTAGAGTAATAGTATATCAAGCTGGAGTCCAGGGTTCGCATTTTAAGCTAACCTAGCTCTTTTGCTTCACTCAGAATACTGTTGTTGATTATATTTTATTTTATTTTTTCTTTATAACTACTTCAATAATGTCCCACGTGGTATTGGGTTCCTTTCAATCTCTTCAGAAAATATTGATCAAAGCTATCGTCGTGCCTGATAAAACAGTTTCCTATGCATAGTTACAGTTTCTGGCTACGGTACGGGGATCCTTAATATTTATCGAGACGTCACTTTAATATTCCTCTGAAGGATATCATATAGAGCTAGCTCGGTTAAATTCTCAAGCACCATTAATGTCAAAATAGGGAATAAAACGTCTGTGTCGGGTATTCAAACCATGTTTATTGTCTAAGCTACTTGCTATTTTCAAGTATCCTAGCTTTGAATAACGGTATTATGACCAACATTACACATTTTAAAACATATTTCCCCTTTCCAATCAATATTCTTATTGCAGCAGGTTACAGTTTGTACATAACGAGCAGCAACGATCCAAAATAAATAATGAATATATCTGATTAAAAACTAAAACGAAAATGGATACTACTGTTCCTTTTCCGGTGTAGTATCAACAAATCGATGATTTATAAATGAGTGATGCATTAGTGGGAACACTTCAAAAATATAACAATATCGATTTAAGTTTGCTGACGCCTCTTTATAGATCCTTTCAAATGAACAAAAAGGTATTTCATATACATGTTGTTTGCCGATGTTAATAAACCGCGTTTGCTCATGAATACCGCTATCGTTAACGAGGAAATGTATATCACAATTATTAATTCTGCACGTGATTGTGTATGGATAAACATAGGTAATAGATAAGACTTTAATCTTTGACCTCGTAAACAAACGGACTGAGAACCACACTACCCGTATTTCTGCGGATGGAGATATTCCGTCCTTGCGTATTGCAGAGTTATCTTCTCTTGTGAGCAGGTATTGATTGTTACGTCATTTGTTTGTGAGAGTAACGTCATCATTTTTGAGAAAACGACGTAATTTTCTCACACAAACCAATGACGTAACAATCATTACCTGCTCACAAGAGGAGATAAGTCTGAAATACGCAAAGTCGGAATAATGCTGTCAGTTTCATGTAAAATATCAGAGATGGAATTGTTTTGCCATTTCTAAAACCAGAAGAGAAAAAAAATGTTTGAAAAACTCTATAAATACACGTATAATGTATTCAATTATTAAATATGTTTTTGAGTTTCATTTCTAAAGTGTATGTCCTCTAATTTTGTCTGCCTTCAACTGACTGCAATCCATGCCTGTATGCTCAGAAGGCCACCTTTGTAGATCTTCTGCACATTACTAGTGAATTAAAATGTTTACATGACTTCCCGCGCAGTTCTGAGACGTAAACTGAGCAATATCAATTCATAACAAAGGGTAACGAAGTATTGTAGGTAAATTGTTTCTGCCTATGGTTAATGATGGAAGCTAGACGAACAAAATGGATTTTAGATCACCAAATAGCAAAACTGTGTTTGAAGTGACTGACAGCGACCTGCTTTCTTTTTTCAGCTCAATTGCCGAGAATTGTGACTTCCTTGCTATCCTGTCGGTGGGTCGAGAAAATGAGTATGTATATCTTCTAATAATTAATGGTATCTAAAATAATTCATGAACTTTATAACATTTAAGAAATATAAGCCACGCTATCGGAAAGTTCACCAATGTCATAAATTATAAAGTGTGACATAGAGAAATAAATTCAAATATATTTTCATATCATTTTAGTGGATACATTAAATATAAAAGCATTTATTTGGATAAGCATTGCAACCATAGATAAATCCGAAAGTACAAACGTTTGTAAGTAAGCTTCATACAGCACAATGCTTTTATTGTAAAAAAGAGTAATGATTGCAGATACATGTAGCATGACATTTTTTTAATAGTGACGTCATGACGAATCATCATCTTTACCATAGCAACACCAATATGGGTCATCACCAGTCACACCACCTGTCCGGTCACGATCTTCATTCAGAAGAGGAAAACAATGACGACACAGAAAAGAACATGTCAGTACATGATCGAGGAAAAAAGCTCAATCTTGCTCCGGTTAGAAAAGCAACTACCTCAAGACCAAAGCTGTGTAAATCGAACATGAAAATGACTCCCAAGAAAACCACACGATCTACTCATAGCCAATATCTAAATTTAGTGATTCCTAAAACCACCCTCCACCGGAAGGACCTCCAATTGAATGTGCAGCCTGTGAAAGACACTTACGCTGCCCGTTTTGACACACGACGGTTAACTAGTTGTCCAAATAAAAATGCATTCATTAGAACCGGAAGTGCAGACTCTGTACAAAGTCCTCAACAGTTAACAGGAGGGGAGAACTCTCCAGTACATCGTATGGTAGAGTTAAAATATTCGCGGTCAAATACATTTCATATCAACTCTGCTCCTATTCCAGGACACGTGCAACTTCCGCGAGAACCAGTTGCAAACCGTGGATCTTCCCAATATGGCAGTCCAACTAAAGGGCGTCATTCCAGAGGATGTGATAGAATACACACCATCCTGCCTAGTTTTCCGAACGATATGCATAACAAAATTCACGCAAAGACCACCAACAACGTAAATGCAAATGGAGGTCCGTACCAGATGACCCCCTTTCCTCGTCCCCAGGCCCAGAGAGTGTGGGAGGGAGGTGACCGAGTAAGTAGTGACAGCGTCAAAAATGACACGGTGATTCCAGTGCCATTGGGATCATTTGGAGTCAGAGGTCGCACGTGCAATGGGGAAGATCGCGTCACGATTGGTTATCGTCTCAAGCGAGACCGAGAGAGACGTGTCGGTTTGTCAGCTGTCACATGAAACGAAGACTTGCACAAGTCCATTCAGTATTTTGTCTGATGATTACGGCTTTTCACATGCATAAGTGTAGTTTTTAAGACAAACAAGACAATTATCTGTGTACAGTATCTTATATATAATAATGTAACGTTTCTTGTGTATGCATTATAAGAAAATTCCTTCTGCTTCTTTGATTAATGGAGTAAAAGTTTTGTCAGGGCCTCAGGTGTTTTTCCCAATTAAATTGAAATGTGTAGGAATACGTACCATATGGGAGGAGATATAGGAAGCTAGATACTTTTGAGTATATACAATATATTTGACCATTGATACCAACTGAAATATAAACAAGTACCTAATGTACCATAATACAAAAACCGAAAAAAATCCAAAACGTAATTATGAAATTAGAAACAAACCAGTTAACGCCTCGCAAAGAATCCAACTTGATATGCTTACAAGGGGTACGTAAGTTACACATATTGGACAAAACGTGAATGAGCCTGTGCAAGTCTTCTCGTCAAACAATTAAATATTATGTTGTGTATGAGATGAAGTATGGCGATCCTAACAGTGTACCACTATGTTGTTGTATTGGCTTGTATTGTCTGAGAGCAGTATGTAGTACACATAACCTGACGCAAAACACTGTTGCTGGTATACCAGATTAAATTATTTTTATCATGATTTTCGTTTTGTTTGCTTTATACAATTACTATTGTAACTATATGTCCGCAACGAATTGAGATTTGGAAAACAAACTTATTGATAATCGCCATTGACTATTGCTAGTGAATGAATTACGACCCAGACAATCGTACGGGTATCCTATTTCAGCAAACAAACGTTTCCTTGAGTTGAACATACAAAAGGAATATGTAATACAGGAAGTGAGTTTCAGATCGGTATATTCCCGCTATATCTAATCATTCCCTCTAGATCAAAAATGGCTGAGGAATTAAAACAAAAAGCAAAATGCAAAAATTCTCAGGCAATCGCAAATTAATATGCATGTATATGAATCACTTACCAGGCCATAATTGTCTACCTGGCAAATGACAACACTAACATATCATAACCCGTAATGAACTAAACTGCACCGTATAACTCATACATGTAACGGCACGAACAAAATATCAATATTCATTCATAAATATATTGAAGTAATATGAAGTCCCATCGCAAATTTATTTCGGGGATCTCGAAACTAATTCACGTGAAAATTGTCCAACGACAGCTTCATCCGGCTTGAGCGATCTTGTTGAGAAAGAACATTGAAGAAACAGGGTTTAATTTTCGAATAAGCTATAATTTAACTAAGCCGATTCTACATAGACAAGGTTTACAACAGCGTACCCTTGTGTACATTGTACGATGAAGTCGAGGGATGGTGATTTTGGAGAACGGAAAGGTCGGGGTTGACAAGTATACCCGGTTTGAGGAAAGCGGTGTTCCTATCACGGGAAGTGCATTATAGCTGGACTCATCACACTGTTTTTGTTTAATGGATCATTCATGGAGATAAAATATGAAAGAGCTTTAAATTTTATGTCATGGCAGGCGCGTAATTCCAACTCAGCGTTCCTCGGGGTTCGGTTGTTCTTAGTATCGGCCTCGCTATGTGCGGCGTAACTTCAGTGTTTACATGCCGCGTTCGTACTGTTCGTGGAAATTCATGGATTATACAGTAATATGTGTAAGTTAATTCACCTCAGTTGAAACATCCTAATGCTGGAAACATCCAGATGCATTCCTTTTATCGCCACTTTTTGGTCACTGTGTGTGGAGCGATATGTGGCATCAAAATATTGTCAGTTTGAGCTTTGTTAGATTGATATCGTCGATACCCCTGACAACGAAACGTTTCATTGTTGTGAATATGGTAAACTGTAGTTTAAGCTTATTTCTTTTTTAAAACAATACTTAATAAAATAATACTTAAATAATTAACAATTAGTCAAGATACATTAATAAAAAAATATAATGATGAATATAGTAGATTTGGCTTATTTTTCACGGCGAGTTTGGTTTATGCAATGGGAGACAACTCGAACGACACTGGACAATTGGGATTGGGAAAAATGTTTAAAAGTAGTCCCATGGAAAAAAACAGCCGTACATACTAATATTAAAAGTTGTATTTTTGTCACATGTGCTGCTATTAACCAATCACAGAACCTGTATCACAGCGCAAAATCAAATTTTGAATTATATGTATATAACCTTCACTAGGAGGTACGGTGGTGTAGTGGTAGGACGCCGGGCTCGTGACCGAAAGGTTACGGGTTCGAGTCACGGCACGGCACTGTGCTGTATCTTTTAGCAAGATGCTTTACTCCGCTTGTTCCAGTCTACTCAGCTGTAAATGAGTACGTGGTTGGGCAGTGTTAGACTTGTGGAATGCTAGCTGTTAGCGACAAAATGGCAGCTCAGGCTGTATGCTCCCTAGGGAGTTGAGAAAGGTATTGGCTGGTTGCAAAGGCCTCATAACCACGGATAATAATTTGTGAACCGCTTTGAGATGACCTACGAACTAGGTTGTGATAAAGCGGTATATAAGAGCCTCGAATTATTATTATTATTAATGTTAAGGTGCCATAACCAATAAGAATACTAAAATTTCATATATTCATGTAACCAATAATCACAACAAAGTGAAATATACAAACAATGCTTACACCAAAATTCCAAATATTACAAACAAAAACACTTACAAAGTGTAATATATAAACAACGCTTACACCATATTATAAACAAAAACACTTATAATATCCCAAAACAAAACTAAATTTTCATTTACAGCACATGGCAACACTGAAATATCATTTATAACTCACAGCAACAGTGGAATATCATATATAACCTAGGGCAACATTTAATATATATATAACCCATAGCAACTCCAAAATATAATTTATTACCCATAGCAACTCCAAACTGTAATGTACAAGCAATGGCAACGTTATTATATCATATCTAATCTCAGCAACACTATAATATATATCAGCCATTACAACACTTAACCATCATTTGTAGCCGACAGTAACACTGCAGTATCAAATGTATCTGGTCACTTAAGCGTTAGATATTACCCATTAAAATACGTGAATATCTTAAATGGTACTGAATATTGAATAATATAGTACTTTATAAGTCAGCAGTGAAGAGTCTGATAAATAGTTTGCATTATAAACATTCTCAGGTAATGAATCAATCGAATCATTGTTCAATTAGACACTATTTCTATTGAGAAAGAAAGACAACTGTTAATGTTATAAATTCAAACAGAAAACACCTTAGTTTAACAGACTGATACTTTTTGGTAGTTTGGAATAAAGCCAACAGGAAAATAATATAATATTTCAACACACTTAAATCATTTTTATCTTAAATGTTGAAGAGTCGTGTTTCTGGTCTTCCACGATACAAACGGCACTAGTGAAACGAAAATACAAGAAGGAATGGAATTTACAAGGAGAAGGCAACAGAGACACGGGATTAATGAACAATAGAAACGCAGAGTGTTCTGAATAGTGAACAGTGTTACTAGCGCCGTCTGTGTCGGAGAAGATCACTACTACGATCTCACATTAAATCTCTTCAAGCTGTTACTCCCCCCTCTCTGTCTGTCTGTCTGTCTGTCTGTCTGTCTCTCTCTCTCTGTAACACTAAACTTAATTGAAAATATCAATTAATTTAAAAATTGCCATCTTGTATATATTTATTTCATTATGTTATTGGGAAAGGGCTTTACATAAGTTGGACAACTTGTGCCCAGTCCCTTTTGTACATTAGATGCAAATAAAACTTTGTTTAAATCAATGGACACACAACTATAAAATAGGAATACAAAGTCGATAAGAAGAGCAAACAACATAACAAGTATGATGTCATAATAACGATAATGGCAATAACCGGCTCATGGCATTCATAGTCTAAATGTACGATCTGAAAGTGGTAAGGTTATATAGTAACGATGCCATATGGTAAAACATGTAAATAGATAAAAAAGACAAAGAAACAGAACACCAGAGTGTCTGAAAAAGATTGTTTTATTCCCTATACCATACATTAGTAGAACATATAATCACTATCTAGAAGACTGCTTTTAATGTGCCACGTCTTTGATTCTTTTCTTTGCTATTCACACCATTTCGCTTCCTTTTTTCAACAAATTTGACCCTGTTTGAAGCAAATGCATTATAGGTAGATATGCAGTTAAGAATTATAATAAATATCATTATTATTATATTGTTGCAAAATTGAAACTAATGTCTACAAATACAATAAAAGAAGCATCTGTTAAAAAATGCATATGTCTAAAAAGTAAAGTGTTGTTGCACCAAAAAGCAATTAAGTACAACGAAACACTTATCAGTGGTTCCTAAGGTCTGAAAATAATATCCGCTTCTAAAATGTTCTGAAACTACTAAAAAATTCAAGGCAAAGAAATGGTGCATATTTATACTTAAATGTGGTGACAATCTTCTATATCAGAACATAATTCATTTTCCGTTATAATAATTTTGAATGTTTTGGTGTAGCAGGCAGGGTTTTAAGCTCCAACAGACTCTAGCAAAATGTATAAGTACAATTAATAATATTCATGTACTTTTTGTTTGTTATGAATATTTACTTAAATATAGCTGAATTCTTTATATTATTTCGTATTGACAACAAAAGCTTCAGGTAAAGACTCATGGTCAGTTTACATTATCAGTAGCGAAACACCAATAACAAACTAATGGAGAAACGGAATGCCTCTTTAACAATTTACATGTATATAATATGAAAAGAATTATTTGATGTCAATTGCATACTGACCTATGAACAGTGTACCGTATACGTTTATATAGTTTACATTATCTGACAGTAGTAATCTGTAAGGACTATAAACAACTTAAGACATTGTTTTTGTAAAGCTACACAAATCAAGCGTACCACTGAAAAAAAATACCATCTTCTTTATGAAAAAAACCTGTGCCTATAAGGTGTAATATTGCGTTACCGATATCATTGTCAGCGCATTGGCAGAGATAAATAAATAAACTTTCCATCCGCGAATGGAAAGTATGTGGATGTGCTCCGGTATACTACAAAACACAATGGAATCGTGTCCTAAATCGAATTCAAATCGTTTATTTATCGAAAGACCCTATTGAGGACGGTCTGACCATCTATGCAAAGAGAAAGTCGGTTATTTTGGATTTTGGTATAAAGAGTTGATTTTGACGTTAAGAACGTAATTATCAAGGAACTAATCTATTATTTTGGATGTAGTGTTGCTTCAAAAACGATTCTTTTCATATATCTGACAGCGATATTTCAATTAATAACACCTGTTCCGAACAATAAGTATAGCAACACCGAATAACAAAGAACTCAAAAAGCAGTTTAAATTGATTTTATTGATAACATTAGCAATTATATAAGATTGCATATATTAGAGATTCCAGCTAGACAAAGTGTGAAATGGTTATGTGTCCGTTATATAAAAACAACATTTGCCTTTCTACATGAATGACATGAATATATCTATTGTTAGATATATATCAATTTCTATTGCTATTTATCCCTCAAAGAAACCTGATTGTCGTTTTACTGCACAGGCGAAAATAATAGGTTTTCATGATCACGTACGGAGTCAGTGTGTATGACAATGTTATAAACCATGTGTTGAACACATTTCAGTCATTTTCACATATAAGGATATTTTTTTGATTATGCTTTGCTTGGTGAAGACAACAAAGTGTAATTGGTGATAAATACATTATCCAGTCCACCTCCGGGGTATATCATTCCCGTCACTGCCATGGTCACTTGATTACGCAGAGTGCATATAGTCTTCTAGTATAAATTTTAAAAAAATCCAGAACAAATAAACAATAGACATTATCATTTCAGATATAGTCTAATGTAAATATTTTGTTTTGTGTATAAATGTAAAAAATAGGTGTGATATAAAGGAAGAGTTCTTTTTATCAGAGGTCTTTAACAATAGTTTTGTTGATGTAGACAATTTCGTTAAACACGGAAATGCGCTTTTCTTAAAAATAATTTATTTACATTGTACATACTAGATCACTTCATTTCTTCCAAAAGTAGAATTTTGTAATTACGTAGGACGAGCTTAAACAACTGTCACGAAAACAGTGTACTTTGAACAATGTTGATGCTTTAAGTTTCATAAAAGAACTTATATATCGAGGTATTAAACATGAGTAAGTTTAGCAGTTGTATAAGGTTATCGTATTTAGTGTTTTTCGCGTAATTAATATCGTGATATTGTTTTTTTGCGTTGAGTTGAGTTTTTATTGTTTTCCATGTGCATATTTTTTGAGTGCTCAATTCTTATTACATTCGATAAGATACACTAAGATGTGTGCGTAGATAGAAGCATTAACATACATAAAGGACATTACTATTGGTAAGTAACAACGATCTCTAATAATATGCTTGATCTTGTTATTGTTACAGGTGATTTAAAACATATTTTAATCATTTCTCCATGTTTAAATACAAAATACATTTTTTTATTTGATTTTTATGCAATCGTGCCTTCCACAAACACGTGTCTATTAATCTTTGTTCAATGCTTTGAGGAGCGATGGCGCATAATCCTGTTTGTTACATGGTCTGACAATAATATGCATGTTTGTGATATGGGTAGATCCCATGTTTCCTTCTATTTCGAATTCTCCATCAGAGAATGAGAGGGCGCTAACATCATTATAAAATTGTTTCCTTTTAAATGAAAATGTCTCGGTACTGTTCTTGTAGTACATGGTGTTGTACCAATGCGGGTCATGTTCTGTGTAGCCGGGTTTAGTGAGACCAACAGCTAACCAGTTGGTGTAGTAGTCATGGTTGAATGGCACTGCCCACATCACTACCGCACGCCTGTCCTTGACGACCCAGGAAACTGAGCCATACGTCCCTGTAGCCGTTCCTCCAGTCTTATGAGCCACCTGTTGAAAATAAAATCCATGATGTAATAGTCTCCTTTGTGTTTTTCTCGTCAATGTTTGAATGTTTGTATAATGAAAAAGAAATTCCAAACGATTGTTATGCATATTGTTATTAATATTATTTTGAAAATATGGAAAATATTCCCGCATTGTATATACGTTAGCAGATTTAAGAATTAATATGATATGATATATAGGTACTATTCTGATATCATTTCAGGAAATGTATAAGTAGAATGGTAATGAAAGGATATTAGTCACATACATGCGGCTAAAATTAACATAATTGATCATAATCTCGTAACGTAGAAATATGTATCAAGTAATCAAAAATATAACTAGCTTACCTGTTTAATCAGTAAAATTAAAATGTTGAAAACGACACTTAGGTATCGGCATTACCATGAACGTGGACACTGGAATAGCATTATAGGTATCAAACTAATTATTACCATTGCCTCCTTGACACCCGGTAGAATATCTATCGGTGGGGTTTTAATCAGTCCGCCGTCATTGAACGCCGTAGGCTTCTCCAGAGTATACTTGGTCCAGTTAGCAGTCTCGATCCCGCAGGCTACACTGTACCCTCCACTGCTGGTCAAGGCGCTGACGGTCGTACCCGCTAAACTGGAGCCTGCTGCTACGGCGGCCGTTATACCCGCAATCATGTTGTGTCTATGCAACCAAAAAATATTGGAAATTTATAATAATATCTTAACAAAAAGGTGCACTGTTAAAAATGTACAGTTTCTTTGTCAAATCGTTTTTGACACATGAATACGCATGTGTTTACCTATTGAACTATTTGCGGGCTTCAACATCCTGGTAACAGATGAAGTCAAATGACGATGGAAGATATAGCTAGCCGAAATGAAAAATATTATAAAAACACAAAGGTTATCTGTTATCTTCCAACGTTGACATAGATCAATTTCGGTCTATATATAATCTCCTACAAAGACAGCGCAGAAGACAACAAACCCAAATTGTAAGGTGCCCAACAGAAGTCGGTTCGTGCGATTACAAACAATAACGTACAACAGGTTTATTCTGGTATATGCTAAACTTCAATAACAGTTCACTACACAATTATTTGATTAGCAGCTCAGAGTAAAAGGTAAAGCTAAACTGTAAAGTCAAATCCGATGTGAACAAGACATTTTTTTTCTATTTCAAAACCGATGTAAAGCCAAATATTAACCAAAGCAAGAATTGTATGGGGACGAATGAAAACAACCAGGACCAGGTGTCAGTGATGGTAAGCGTTTTCTACTTCATTAACATGTAAATCTAGGTGAAATCAAAGTAATCTTATGTCCTAAAATAGGAACTGAGGTATTGACAATTAAACAATATTAATCAAATTGATAAGAATGATATAAAAGTCTTTTCATATATCATATTCATATATGGAATTGCATTATTTTGACCTTTGGTATATATGATAATTTGAAGAAAGTGTTGCTTATGACACATGGGCTAAGTCACTCAACGAGCTTTTAATGTAAATAGGCGTAATTTGTGATTTTGTAAAGCTGTAAAACTTAAAGGATTCGGCAATAAAACTCACCGCGAGTTTATCGACCAGACTATAGGGATACGACAGTGAATCTAAACCGTGAAGCTAAGCGAGCACTCGAGCGAACAAAACAGCGTCTTCTAACTTTAAAACACCCGACTCACTGTATACTGTTATACGCAATCGTCATATTTAATTTATGTTTACGTCACTTTCAAACTTTGGTATTTGGCAATTTCTGAAGTGTTGTCGATACCGTTAAGAATAATTGAAATTCACAATTAAATGTATATATAGAGAAATAAATGAATAAAGAATATATCTGAAAATTATTTCGAACTTCTTTACTGTTTAATGAGAATGTACTTAAGAGAATCTGGATCATTTACATTAGTAAGCCGAGTCAACAATGCCTGGTGAACTAGTTTACTTAAAGTATTTTTCGGACCTGAGTTTATTTTACTTTATCAAGCGCTGACAATACTTTCAAAATGACTCAATACAGGTAAATACAAACATCGTAGCATAAACTTATGATTTCTGTTAAACAATATTCAAACACATACAATTAAAAACCATGAAACAACATCGTCAAACGAAAGTCACACTGATATTTAGTATATTTGCCATACGAATCTGTTTGAAATATATTTGTATGTACCTTTTGTAAAAGATAACTGATGCATTTAAGAGTGAATAAAATATGAATGTACTCACCAAATCTGCGAGTTAGATAAACTTGTAAGGCAGTTGTGTCAATAGCACCTTCTTCTTAGGACACGTCACTGTGTTAACAATGTTCTAAAGTTATGCAGTTCATCAATCTATATATATACGCTGGATTATCAGCGAAGCAGATCTGTTCCACTTTTAAATTTCTTCTCATATAATGGGCGTGACGCTCCATTGTATATGACTATTCAGTAGGTGTGACATTGAAAGCCTAACTCCTCATTGGATATCTCAGGAAAAGTATTTATCTTTATTTCAGGAAGTGGACGAAAAGTTTGACAAGCCCATTTCTGATTTTTTTGTGATGTTTACGTTTTCACAACATAACAACATAATTAAATGGTAATATATTAGCCGAGTCAACATATGATAATGTTACACATATACCATAGAAATGCCATCATGTCACAACACGAATATAACAACTTGCAATCACACTCAATCTGGTCATAATGACAATGGACTAGATGCGCTACAAGGGGATCTCTCCGACAAAAACAGATATGAGATAAAATAACAGAAAACATATATTGAATCTAAAGTGTTTTAAAAATGGTGAGAAGTTTGCTCTCATTTGGTTCGCTTAAATCTGATACCAAAATATGGACTGGTTTGGTCTAGGCTCATTAGGCTGATCAAAGTTTTGTCTGGTCTCATTTGGTCTGGTGTAATTGGTCTGGTCTCAAAGTTTTGTCTGGTCTGATCTGGTCTCGTTGGACTAGTCTCAAAGTTAGGTGTGGTCTTGTCTGGTCTTATTGAACTGGTATCACGATCAGTTCTCATAAGTCAGCAACTAAAACATGTTTTCAGTATTCTATTTACTAAATACAGCAGTACCAGGCAAGCCAAAAGCTGAACTAATCTCTTTGCCACAATACATTTATGACAGGTCAGGAACAAAAATTAGATCCCCATGCCGTCAATTCGCTTTCCATTCGATATTCCGTTTATAAAAACTGCTATCGGAATAAATGTTCGTTCAAGTGGCATGAACAATATCTCATATACAAAGTGTGTAGTATTTAAAATGAAGGCTTCAAAAACTGCTTATGCAAAAAGGAAGCTGATTTATGGTTTTAATTATTTCAATTATTAAACAAAAACAAAAACAAAACACGTTGGACTTGCAAAGAAAGATGGTAAAATTTGTCTATCGAAACATATGTTTCTCTGTAAAATCATTGTCACGGGAAATAATTTGAAATGTATTTTAATGTTTGTACTATAGTCGTACTTGAATTACGCGTAGAGCAGTCCACGCATCAGAAAGGATACACTTGCTTTAATAAGTATGTTTACGTTGAGAGACTTAAATGTGTTGATAGAAATCAGTGTTATTCGTGAAAACTTCACATCATCCCAATATAATTATATGTGAAAAAATACTTGTAATTGAGTGAGCGTTTCTTTAAAAGTAAGAATTTGTGCATCACCGACTTTTCATGAAACTAGACTATGAACCCTGTGCATAAATGCATGTTTTGACTTAAGTGAGGTTAGATACATGGCTTCTTTAAACCATCCTCGGTATGAAACAAATAAAATAAGAATCCAGTTAAAAATCCCTCTATTATCAACGACTGCTTAAAAATGTGAGATCAATCAAAGATGATAACGTTCCAGGGAAATGAGTTTTTGACTAAGGCTTCTATTTCTTTCCTTTAATAATCTAAAAAGCAATATGTGAAAAAAACTGATAAAACTGAAAAATGTTGTAGGCTTTAGCTTCCTTTCTTCCTTTCAGTCTCATATCATCTCTCTGGAACTAACATGAAAGGGAAAACTCATGACCAGAAGATAGAAATCGTATCGCCAATCGTACATCTTAATCATGCTGTACAGTAAATATCAAGGTAGGTGGTTTATGTAAAGGCACGATTGTAATGCCATCGTTGTTATGTCTACAACATATACAATGTACCTTTTTTGTTTGTTATTTAAGCATCTTACTTATACATGGTCTATGTATTGAAAAGTGAATTGAAAGGTCATGGTAAGGTTTCAATAAATTCCGTTTAATTTGGAAACAAAAAGCAAGTCGGCCAAGATAGCAGCACAGTTTCTGTTCCATTGGGATTGCCAAAGACAGGCTTAGGAAAAGACTGAACATTGTATCAACCAAACATTAATCCCCCAGTTTCATTATCAGCATACTTCTACATGGACTTTGCCATGCTTTTGCATAATATATGCCCAAAAGTAGTTAACAGTAATATTTGTGTATCCCTGCTTTACTTTAAGATACATCAGGGGGTTATTTAATGACCAAATTTTACTTTGGCTTTAGAAATGTAATTGTAATAAAGTAATGTGTTTAAAAGGTGACTGGAGCCGGACATCGGGACATTAAGATTGACAATGAGTTTGCTATATGTGCTGGAAACAAGCAGAAACGTGAGGTGACTTTAGTTTGAATCTGCGCGGTTTGGACACTCCTTCATGTATGACTATATACGGAAGGGACTTTGACTATGAGTGTATAAAAGTATACGGTGGTGACCAAATCTTGACAGGAAAAAAAATAGCGGTTGAGACCACCGTCGTCTTATGTTACAAAAACATGCCTTTCACGAACCAGTTTGAAAATAGGAAATGATAAACATATTTGAGAACTCCAAAGTCCTTTTTTCAATGCACAAGCTTCAGTTCAGTGCGTAACATGCAACCTTGTAGGTAGTAAACAAAAGAATGCATAGCAAACATAACAAAATACGTATTACATTTGTATCACACTGCTTACACAAAGATACACTGTGCATATTGATACGTATCTGGGTAAATACTGTCCCCAACGGGGTTAATGCCTCCCCTCCACCTACACAAACATGCACAAATGCGCTGTGTCAAAAATAGAGTTATCTTTATATCAATTATCATTTAAGTAAATGCATCAGAGCAAAGATTGATACACTGTTCATGTTTGAAGAAGTCGATATACCACCCACAATGAAGCCATACTGTAGATTCCGTGGTCACGTGACCGAGCATGACACAGTATTAACCTATTTCAGCAAAAGTTTTCCAGTATTTCCCTCCATCCATTATTAACATTGTTACACGAACCCTCAAAACAGAAGAAACGTGACTGGTACTGCATTTGACTTGCGTCTAAAGATCACCGAATCTAGTCGGCTGGGATCAATTTGCATCCAATTATTCAAAGAGCTATGGCGGAAAACTGCCCGTATTTCCCTAAGTCGGCACTTTTAAAAACAGAAAATAAAACATTTATGAGTAAATATATTTTAATAGCGAAAATGCATGGAATATATATATAACCAATGGAATATAAGTTTTGTAACTGTTGAGGTATTTAGTATTGTTAAAATAATATTGCAAATATAGCCATATTCACTAAACCTATGACAGTGACTGGTTTTCCTAGACTTAAAAAAATACTTTCAATACTTTCCTATCCGATTACCAACTTTTGAATAAACTTTTTGATTCCGTGATGCTATATGCAAACACAAATCGTATGACGGAAAAGTGGTCCTCCTTTGGGAAAGTGCTCAAAATAATGACAAAACAGGGTTGATCAAGTTTCTCAAAACTGCGACATTTATTTCTTGGGTTTAAACAGTTTGTATTACCATATTCGTCTATGTCCAATGTAGCCTAATGTGTAACACAGTTAGCTTGTGACCAGAAGAAGTGAACGATATAGGTTCGAATCTACGGTCAGATACACTTTTTTTATTTAGGCATGTGATCATTTCCTTAATTAAGTGATATTTTTTTTTTTCAAATCAATGGAACATTTTATTGATATCTTAATAACATACATATTGCTTTATCTTCTATGGAATCATGTCAGCAAATCCCTGTACGCGTGTACAGTGCAACTACGCTTTGTAGTTTAGACATCATTTTAAATGATATTTGTGAATTCATCAATTGGCACTAGTATTTTTATCTATTATCAAAACAAAAACAAACGATGCTGAAATACAAAATATATGGTATTGTTGCGTCAGATTAAAAAAGGCAAAGCAAAAAAAAGATATTACCGAACATGCGAGAAAATGCATCGTCGAGAACAGTCTCATTTTTTTAAATGCAGGAAGACTGCAGCACAAAGTAAGGAGCGCAATACACGGGTAAGACATGCTATTGAAAAACTATATGGCCTTAAAATCGTCTGTTTACAAAAGTCTTTTCCTAGATACGGGATTCTGGGAGAGCTACATGTATACTAGTATCCGAGGACGCGTCATTACAGTGCACGGTTAGCCGCGCGCACTAGCGTATCATAGCTTTGGGGAAATAGGCATAGCAACCCGCCTTAGCTCTTTATAATGGAATAGCATTTTCTTTGGAGAGATGCCATATCACATCACATCACATTATCATAAAGTTGTCAATCATATCGGATGCACTAGGCTGAAATTCGGTAACGATCCAGTTGCAAAGTGTCACAGAAAGAATACACATAAACAAATGGAAATAAAAGACCGTAATTGCTAACTTCGTTACAAGTATTTTCCGACAGTCGTAAATAATTAAATTGTATACCTTCCGACATCAAACTTAGCAGGCTATAAAAGATGCAGTTTTCAATTTTTCCATGGTTTCATTGACAGCCGATCGCGGCCTGATTGTTAATACTGGTGACGGCGTCAGTTGAACATTCATGAGAAACTCGATTTTTTGTGATGTTTATTTGAAACCTACATTTAATTCTGTTTTGGCTGGATTTTATTTATATTTTCACATTGAATTCAACACTATCAAATGAACACACGCGAACAAATTGCAAAATACAAACGATCTGTCAGGCATATAACTCTCGGACGTCGTCAACAATGTGACGTCATCGTAATGTAAGCATTGCAACAACGTATTTTTTTACCTTTTACTCTAATGAACATCGGAATGGATCGTTCCATTAACTCCTATGCGTACAATGTATTCACAAATAATTTAATATATTCCAACATTGTTTACACGTATCTAAAACTCACCGATGCAATGCATTCATACATGTTTTCATAAAGATCAATACAAACTGTCAACAACAGTCGAAACTAAAATAGGTCACGATGACAAATATTGAGAAATATATAGTAGTGTGATATTTGTAGGTGTTTGAAGTTTAGGCTGGAAATGTAAGCTACAAGTTATCGAAACTGTCAATTCACCTTTAGCAGATATTGCGTTTAAAACACTTAATAAATAATTTGCAGATTTCTTTAGATAAACTTAATTTAAAACCATGCAGGCCGTCATCGGATATGGTGTACTTTTGTGTATCAACGAAAACTTACTTCGGTGAAAACGTTTCCAATTTTAAAAGTCGGTTAAGTATAACAGTCCTAAATGTTTTGATAATCATCAAGTCGTATTCACTGAAACATGACAACATTTCCATATAATTGTGTACGTGTCAAAACAACTTAATTGAGTAAACGGTGAATTTAAAAAATAAGACTTAGTGCATTGCCATCTCTTTATGACACATCACTGCATATTAACATAACTGAAGTGAAGCAATAGAGATGTTATTCTTTTTTTATTAGAGAAAACCCCACATATGTGAAATTCATCACATATTTAAACGCTCTGGAAAAAAGAGGGTTGGACGAAAAAATCCTTTCATGACCCCTACATCATAGGAAAAACAATATAAGAGAAAATCGGTGAGGATTAAATATGATGAGGTTTTCTCTCTCCATTTTACTATCGTCATGTTATAAGTAAAGAATGAGCTGATGTAGACAAGTATAAACACATGTTATTGATTTCTTATTTGGGAGTATAGATCTGACCGATATAATCATTTAAGATTGTAATATAAAAATAACGCAACACCAATATATGTATAAGTAAAACTGAAGGAAATATAAAGATCTGAACTTCTTTCTGTCCCGATATAAACTTATTTGAAAACAAAAACAAAATAGCCACTGAGGGCAAGTTTGTGTTACACTGTATTGCCAAAAGTATGCTGGAAAATCTCCCGACGAACTCACGAAGATATGACCAACCTTTGAATCGAATTATTGTCTCTATTCCATCCTCATCATGTTTTATCGTCGGTTTTGTAGTAGTCTAACAAGTTTACTTTGTATTTTTATATGCTTTATTTATACATTATCATCTATATACTACTGTATACCACCCACCGGTAGCATGATACATTCATTATCATTGGTTGTCAGTATGAGAGGAAATTTAGAACGACTTGAGAACAACACCATTTCAGGTGTAAATGTGCATATGAAAAAGCCAATGACGATATGCCGTGTTAACAGCTGATGACATTTACAGATAACGTTTTGCAAGACGCAAGATTATGATATGTGTTCGATGGCAGACTTGGAAAAGGAAGGAAGAAAAACAAAGATGCGAGGTTTTGAGTTTGTTTTCAAACTGGTGATTGTAGATTCACAAGAAAACAACTTATTTCAAGATTTGTCGGAACATTTTAGCCCTTTTGTGCAACTGTTTTGGATTTTAAAGAATTCTAAAATGGCGAAGATAATAATGTATACTTGATGTATGAGCACACATTCCAATAGTTCTTTGACAACTGGGCATTGGCAGTAGTAATCTTTTATTGGATTATTATCATTTGGTCTGACGCTTGTGTCTGGAACAAATCTTGCAGCAGATGAGGTCTTGATAGTGCTGATTCAGCCATATTTCATAATCTTTATGAATTCCGACTCTGCTCATTTGAAGAGAGCTGGTTGTTTTCACCCTCTAAGACAATCAGTTTGTTTTTGTGAGTAGAATCTTCTGGATTTTGAGAAACTGTTTTTGGCCAACCTGTTATAGCTTTGCAGCTAGGGTCATCCAAGGGACAAAAATTGAGAATGAAGGATGATTGATTCTTTGACAAGATGAACGACACTTCTAAAAGGTCACAAATTATTTCAGATGACCACCTTCATGATTGAGAGTTCAAAGACTCTTCCTTATAGGATAACCTGTGTACAAGGGTTTAGGTCATTGCCAATAAGATGAAATGAATTCATATTGTTAAAACAAAGACAACATTTCATATGTGAACAGGATCCGTAAAATAGGTCCTTGATTGTTAAGATAAAAAATACTAGTGGTTTTATCTTCAAAACGTTCTGTTTCAAACTCTTTTTATTCTCTTTAAGTCAGTATATCCAAAAGTGTATCTTTACATTTACGAGATTTCGCGAAGATAGGATGGCGACCTTCACCAATAAATTTATTCTTCATTATGAGATGAATGTTAACAGCTGAGTATGAAATATCCCCTAAAGGCAATGTAAAATCGAAAGTCTGATGATAAAATGTATAAAAAATTATAACAAAATGTATAAGATCATATTCTAAAAATTGATCTCAAAATTGATTGTTAACAAAGTATTTATCAATCGCGCCAAGTGATGAAATAAATTGGAATTTGGAACTGTTTGTGATCTAACATGCGCTGAAAGATTTATTGTAGACTTGCAACGAATTTCGTAACCAATTACCTGTAATCAGGTGCATTGCTTTTAAGTGGACGCGAGGGAGGTGTCTTAGGTCCTCACTTTTTTGGGTACACTGGGTACTTTGTTGTGCAAAATGAATACTTTCCACCCAGTTTTTGGACTGAATTTTTGCAAACATATTTGAAATAACATCACTTCTTCATACTATGAACATTTTTGGTGTATAAGAATAAGAAGAATGAAAAATCCTATATTTTACATTAAAAAAATTCACAAAATGTTCTATTTAACTCACATTCTGGATGATAAATATATTATTACAGCACTACATGAGAGTAAATGTCATTTCCCAAATAATAAGATGAAAAAACCGATTATCTTTTAGTGCAGGCTGATATTTTATTTTTCAACCCCCATGCTTTAATAAGGTTAATTAATCATCTAAATAATTAGAAGAGTGATTCAAAGTAATAACATCGGATGTATAAGGGATTGAAAAAAAGTTAAAACCACAGCATAAATCTCGTAGCACTTCTGAAACAAATGATGAGGGGGCAGGCTCCTATGCAATTTTAACATAGCTGGAAATAGTCCCTTTATAAAAAAGCCTAGATATACCACAATCGCCAAAATCATGATACCTGATAATATGCCTACTCCTAACACGATTTCTCACCCGAGTGAGAAATTGTGTCGGGGTGAGAAATCGTGCCGTAACATGCGGCCCGTCATTAGATATGGTGTTTTACGGAAAACTCTTCTGTGACACGGAGAACAGTCAATGCATCCGAAAACGTATCCTATTTTAAAAGTTGGTCAACTATGGCGGCCCCAATGTTCTGATAAACATCCGACCGTATTCGTGGAAACTTCACAGCATTTCCAAATAATTGTGTACTTGTCAGAACGTAATTGAATAAAAACTTAAATTTGTTTGATACATCATCGCATATTAACAAAACGTACGTGAAGTCTGGTAACTGGTTGCTACTTTAAGTTTTCTTTCATAAATGATACATTAAAAGGCATTTGTCGTATACAGCCTATTTTATATGTAACCAATGAAGAAAGTATTCTTCTATGATAAAAACCCTAAAAGATTTTTCGGAATCACCATAGATGATAACGCTCTGGAAAAAAATAGGCTATGACGTAAAAATCCTTTCTTGATCACTACATCATAGGAATAACAATATCCGAGAAAATCGGTGAGGTTTAAACATCGTGACCTTCTCTTTCCCTCTCCATTTTATTATCCCTATTGTGTTGACAAGTAAATATTTAGTTGGTGTAAACTAGTATAAATACATGCTATTTATTTCTAGTTGGGGACTTAATGTCTGATCGATAAACTTTATAATGTTTTGTTACTTAAAGACAACACACCGTCAATACATATAAAAGTAAAAAATAAAGTTAATTAAAGGGTTATAGTTTCTACCTGTCCTGATAAACTGCTCAATGAATTCCTATTAAAAAACAAAAACAAGACAGCCAGGAAAGGGTCAGTTGGTTTGTCATTGGATTGCTTAAAGTATGACGGAAAATCTTGCCACTGAACTCAACATAAATATTACCAACCAGGAATCCAATTATTGACTCCATTCCATCCTAATAATATTTTACGTCGGTTTTGTAAGGCTTTTGCATGTGCATTTTGAACTTTATAGATGTTGAACTTGTATACATTATATACACATTATATATCCATCTAGTTCAATTTTTAGATCTATGTTGTATAAATAGTACTTTATTAATATCTGTATAACATATCAAAGATATTAATTTAATGAACTGTACTACCTTTCCACGAATCGTTGTATTATGTACAAACTCTTACAGATTGTAAAATGACCGGTATTTTCATTTGAAACAACATATAACTCAGAGTAAACAAATAAATACTAGGTCATATTCGTGGAAAATTCACAAAGTTTCCGTATAAATATTTTGTATTTTGGGACCTTTTGTGCCAACATATCATGGGTGACTGATATTTCAAGGTGCAAGATATCATTAAAGCAGTCAAGTATATTGTTCAAAATTTCGGTTAGTCACATGAACACTGTCGGTAAAAAGGTAACCGTATCACTATTTTGTAAACAGATAACTCCGCGCGCCAAGTTTAATTATTATTATGGTATAAACATGTACACATTTTTCATCCTTTGTAACAATTGATTTTACTGACTACAATCTGGAGGTTAAAGCGACAGAAAAGACACTGGCTATTTCACCTTAATATTATTTTTATGGATTATAGATATATGCATCCAGTTCATTCCTACATGTTTCCGTTCCCCTCCAACACCAGGAAAGAAAAGTGTTTACATTCGATTTGGTTTGGGATTATACATGTAGTATTCTTTTATATAAACATCATACGTAGACATTCCTGTGGTGTTTCGTTACCGATACAGATATACATTACACACCCCGCGGAGAGGTATACGATCCCCACGTTTCGCGGTGATGTTTTTTTTGCCCGCCATTGTGGAACGTGACTCCACACTACATATTAAAGTAAAATAAAGTTAATTAAAAGGTTATAGTTTCTACCTGATCTGATAAACTCCTCAATGAATTCCTATTAAAAAACAAAAACAAGACAGCCAGGAAAGGGTCAATTTGTTTGTCATTGAATTGCTTAAAGTATGACGGAAAATCTTGTCACCGAACTCAACATAGATATGACCAACCAGGAATCCAATTATTGACTCCATTCCATCCTAATCATATTTTACGTCGGTTTTGTAAGGCTTTTGCATATATTTCATGCAATCACCGCTTGTCGGCGGATTTGTAAGTGAAACAGGATGGGAGAAAAACAATCATCCCCTACCTTGAGGGTGTTACAGAGAAATCTCCAACCCTCGGGATGATATTTTCGATTGTCTTTCCCTCGGCAAAGCCTCGGATAAGACATCAAGAATATCCTTCCTCGGTTTGGAGATTTCTCTGTCACACCCTCATGGTAGGGGAAGATTCTATTAATCATCTAGTATGTAATATGCTTCGTAACAAAATGTGCACTTTGATATGTTTTCTACAGCATTTGCAAATATGGAGGTCAAGATCATTTAATATCGTATCAACATTTTACTATTTTTCAAGAACCTACAATTTCACGAGAATCCGTTCAGTGCGGAGTAATTTTTCGAAATTATCCGGTGTGTCCGGAGTGCATGATCCGTCGGTACGGAGCAAACCACTGACCCTTCCATGTAAAATTGTAATGGACCCCCCACCCCCAAGAAAAACCCCACAGATACACTTTATCGATTTTTTCCCTCGCGCCAGAAACCTGAACACACCAATAGGTTTACTGATCATCTGCATCTGCATGCGTTTTAGAAGAAAAGGGTTAATTTTTAATCACATAATTCCAGTATGTTCTCGATATATAAAGAATAATACATGCCTTTTTCCATATCACACCCAGTATCAACCCGAGACTGCAATATCAGCCCAAGGGCCGAAGGCCCTTGGGCTGATATTGCAGTCTCGGGCTGGTACTGGGTGTTATATGGAAAAAGGCGTGTTTTATTCTGTTTATTACATACTTACTAATAAAAACTACTATCTTATGATTTATTTTTATTTTTGAAATATTGAAAAACGAATTTTTTTCCAAAAGGGGTGTGATATGGGTTTTGCGGGCTGATACGGGTTTTGGGGTGTGATACGGCGGAGGCTGATACGGGTTTTGGGGGGTGATGCGGCGAGGGCTGATATGGGTTAGAGCAATTGTGTCGTATCGCATATACAAAAAACCCGTATTTATTAGTAAGTATGTAATAAAACAAAATATAGCACAGCATGCAAACGTTGCATACAATGAAACATGTAACTGTGTGTCAGTAATATGTTGTTCATTCGTCGACCCAACATAAAAAAGACAAAATGTAGTCATTTTGGTAGGTAAGTTGAAAATATTTAAAATATGCCATACATTGTATTGCCAATTAAATAGCAGACACAAACGTTGAAATATTTTTTGTAAACGTTTCTTTACTTAAACATTTCCTTAATTTTGGACCGAAGCGGTAAAACAGTACAGTAAAACCCGGCTAACTCGAACTCATAGGGTCCAGATCTATAGTTCGAGGAATATATCGTATTTGACGAATCCGAGGTTCGACCTACATCGTCATTCTTTTTATCAGGTGGGACAACAGACAGTGCGAGCACTACAAATATCGCGGATATTAGATGATAAAAGAAAAAAAAATGTTGAATCAACATGACAGCATTCAATAAGATTTAAAATAGCTAAACAATGAAAACATATGGCCACTGGTATTAAGAAAGTAAATTAAATTAAAAAAGCTGCATGTATAACGTACTTGTCGTTTTGACGTAGTCCACCAGACAAAAAATCGGAAAACGAGAGGAACTTTTCTATCATTTTAAAATGAAGAAAATCTTGAATACTTGTTATCATAAATTTCAAGGTCATAATTTTTACATTTCAATCAAGTAAAAAATCTTATTTGTAGGTTTTTCATTCGGGCTTGTGGTGTGTGTGTGTGTGTGTGTGTGTGTATGTGTGTGTATGTGTGTATGTGTGTGTGTGTGTGTGTTTGTGTGTTTG